>NC_057807.1:695674246-695872315 GCF_018294505.1 Triticum aestivum | reverse complement strand
GCGCCGCCCCGCCGCCCCTGCAATTTCCATAGCAATTTTTTGCAATTTTTTGTGTATATGTGTTTGTATGTGTATATATATATGTACATGTTCATAGTATTTTTTTCATAAGTGTATTTTTTTTGTTCATTGCATTTTTTTCATATATATAATGTATATATGTGTGTGGTAGCTATATATATGATGAATGGATGTGGCTATATATATATGTATGTATGAATATAATGTTCATAGCATTTTTTTGTTTATATATGTTTTTTCATATATGTATTAATTTTTTATTTAGGTTGTTAGTACATATCGATTTTAGGTTAGTGCATTTTAGGTTAGTGTAGAGGAGAAATTTAAAGTAAAATAAGGAAAAGGAAGAAAAGAGGAAGAAGGAAGAAGGAAGAAAGAAGAAGAAAAAGAATGAGAGGAAAAAGGAAAATAAGAAGAGGAGAGGAAGAAGAGGAGAAATAAATAAGAAGAGGAAAAAGAAGAAAAAGAAGAGGAGAAGAAGAAAGGAATAGAGGAGAAGAAGAAAAAATAGAAAACAAATTTCTGTTTTTTCTTCTTCTCCTCTATTCCTTTCTTCTTCTCCTCTTTTTTTCTTCTTCTTCTTCCTTCTTCCTTCTTCCTCTTTTCTTCCTTTTCCTTAATTATTTTCCTTTCTCGTCGTTGTCACGTCGTTGTCGATATAACCCCCTCGAGATAACTTCGACATGAGGGGCGGTCGATATATACATATACCCCCCCTCGGCCCTCTCGCTCGACCAAAACTCTCGAGGACACCCAAACCCTAGAGAGAAAACGATGTTGGTCTCCTACCCCCTCCCGCCGCGCCCCTACCCGACAAATTAACTCTCTCGAGGCCACCCAAATTTACCAAGTTAAAAGAGCGTTGTCGTCAAGGCCACCCCAAACCTTTGAAGCGTTGTTGTGTCGAGACGACCCCAAACCCTAGAGAAGCAGCGTCGAGGCCACTAACATGATTCCTTATTGTGATTAGCTGGCTAGTTCTACGTTTGCCACTAATATATATATATATATATATATATATATATATATATATAATCCATCTGTACCATGTTTGAATAATAATTGACATGTTGTAAATATTTGCAGAAACTATGGAGCACTGCCGAGACGAAGAAACATAAGCGATATTGAGGGACATAATCGCAAATGGAAGGGATGAAGTTGCGTCATTTCTCCTCGACACCGTTGGTCAGCTGGAAGAACGGGGTTAAGAAGAGGGCTATGTTCATGATGGCTTCGGCCCATTAATGCCAGTACAAGAACAGGACTATGTTCATGATGGCTCCGGTGACACAATGGAGGTACAAGAAGGAGACCGTGCTGACTGCTCCGGTGACCGAACCGAGCCCGGCCAGGTATATATATATATATATATATATATATATATATATATATATATATATATATATATATATATATATATATATATATATATATATATATATATATTAGTTAAGCCCATGCTGACTAGTTAATTGATGCTTCCATTGTTTTGGTATATGTACACATATTAATTACTCTCGTCTTTCTTCCTTATAATTTCTAGCCCTCCAGATCGAGCACAACTTCGGTAAGGAGACGAGGCCCGAAGAAAAAGTTGAGCTCGGATGAAAAGTTTGAGATCATAGAAATCGCGCCCTACGGTGAACTGATTGAACCCATCCGGTCAAGGAAGGCATTTTCTGCTCAGTGCGGGGTTCTTGTTAGGGAGAAGATCCCGATCAGCATCCAACAATGGTATAAGCCTAAGGAGGAAGACCCTGAGGTGTCTTATGTCAATGATATGCAGAAAGAATATCTTTGGACTGAGCTGAAGGCAAATTTCACCCTACCTCCAGAGGAGGATCCAGAGAAGCCAGTTAAAGAGGAATTAATCAAGTCTTGTGCTCTTAAGAAGATGGCAACTCTAATGAGGAGGTGGAGGAAAGAGCTGAACCAGTTTGTCAAAAATAAAAAGACACCAGAATTCATCAGCAAATATGAGAAGATCAAAGATCACTGGCCCCCATTTATGGCCCACAAGACATCGGAAAAGAGTAAGAAGATGTTCGGGACAAACAAGAAAAATGCCGCGAAGAAGACGCTTCACCATCGCACGGGGTCAGGTGGCTACCTGCAAGCCCAGCCTAAGTGGTCCAAGGCTGAGAATGATCTGCTTGAAAAAGGGATCGAACCAGAGACAATGAGATGGCCAGACCGTTTCTGGACTTGGTTCTTTGGGTCTGGCGGAACCTTGGACCCTGTAACAGGGTTTTGCCAGTGGACGGACGAGCGACTGGCAATACCAATCAAGAACCTTCGACACTATATCGATGCAGCGCATCGAGGGACATTCCTTCCAAACAGGGAGAAGGAGGAGCTCACAATGGCCCTTGGGAATCCTGAGCACCCTGGACGCACACGAGGCACGCCAGGCTCCATTCCGTGGAAGGTTGGTTTTCCGGACGCAGGGGGTTACAAAACCCACGAGAGGAGGAAGAAACTGGAGCAGGACGAACTACAGGCGCTGCATGACAGGGTAATGGGGCTAGAGGATCGAGAAGAGGAACGAGAAGTAGCAGATCGCAGCAAACGACCTGCCGAAGCTTACCCCGAAGCTACCCCGCCATCTCAGTGGAGAAGCAGCGTGGCTTCCACCAAGCTGCTTCAGCCAGAGCATGTCTTGACGGCTCCTGCCAGCTATCCCGTGGATGGTATCACGGAGTCTCAAAATTGCCACATTATGGCACGATGGATGAATTTGAAGGTCAAGGCGGCTGTTGGCCAAGTTTATCCTAGTGGACCCGGCACAACTTATCACTGCCAGTCGATTCCAAAAGGATATGCTAAGGTGATGGTGGATGAAATAACGGAGGGATTTGAGGACCTCGTGCTTGACCACCCTACCGGTGAAGGGGAGACTAGGCTGGGTTCTGCTCTGAAGACTCCATGCCTATGGAAGAAGGAGCTCATCAACCTTCCGAACTTGACGCCTCCGCCTCCTCCTCCTGCTCCGGCGAGTCAGGGCACTCCGCCTCCTCCTCCGGCGAGTGACGATCAGGGCACACGTGGCGGCAC
Source organism: Triticum aestivum (assembly GCF_018294505.1). NCBI lineage: Eukaryota > Viridiplantae > Streptophyta > Magnoliopsida > Poales > Poaceae > Triticum > Triticum aestivum. The sequence goes on along the minus strand of NC_057807.1, from coordinate 695,869,237 downwards.
TCCGCCTCCTTCTCCGGCGCATGGCGGCACTCCGCCTCCTTCTCCGCCTGCGCCGGCGCTCCCGAGCAGCCAGCAGCATCCTCCTTCTCCGCCTCGCCGGCAAGGGCGGAAGAGACCCGCCGCCGCCCCGGCTGCTCCGGCACGTCGTACTCCTTCTCCTCCGCCTCGTAAGCAAGCACGAAAGAAGACAGATGCCGCAGCCGCTCCGTCTGCTCCGGCGTCTAGCAGCACAACCAGAGGCGGGAGGCAATACAAATACGGTCCATCGTCTCTCAAGCCTCTAGAGAAGTTACCGTACGAGAGGTCCGAGGAGGAAAACGATACGATTGTGTAGACCCACATGAAGGAGTTCTTTGAAGGGGTGAAAGCAAAGAGACATCCACCTCCGGAGGAGAAGGTAGATCCGGTGAAAGCAAAGCGCACTATCGATGCCCTGAGGAAACCACCAAAGTCTCCACCGAGAACCAACTATGAGCGCATTACTGAACAGACATATCTCCAAGCCCAGCGATCGGGAACTACTGTCAGTGCTAAAAGGTCAAAAGAACGAGCAAAGGGGAAAAAATTGCCCATCTCGGCAAACAAGCACAGCAATCGTGCCCCCCGCTCAATGTGTCTAATGCTCCGGGGACGGTGGCCGGTTATGGAAATCTTGACGATTACCTGCCTGACGATGCACTTCCTGATTTCTTGGAGGTGGACGAACACAGATACGAGTACGGGAAGCCTCTCGTCAAAGATGAAAAATCTCTGACAACAATGATGCGAAGATCCCATAATTGGTACATGGAAACCTGCAGAGAGTCTGAGGGTACGAATGCTTTGTATCTGCATATTAAAGAGGAGCACGATCTCGTTGCAAATGATCCGTTGACTGTTCCATTTGATGAGTTCTTCGCGTTCTTCAATCAAAAGGCCCTCGATAAACTAATGGTCTTTTGCTACTGTCTGTAAGTACTATTTCTATCATTAAGTCTCTATATATAGCTCGGCTCTTTCATTTCATGTATTTATAATTAATTATCCTCAATATATTATGCAGATTGAAGATCGTCGAGTGCAAAAAACAAGAAATTTATGATATTGGGTTCCTTAACACAAATATCATAGATGAATTTCTGGTTAAAAAGGACATCAAAGAGGCCGAGGACAACGTGCTACAATCATTGATAAAAAATCAAAACAAAGATACGATACTCTTTCCTTACAACGGCAAGTAGGTGTTACTGTCGTGTGCATATTCGGTTTCCCTTATTACTCGAGCGAGGTTATAGTAATGTAATTGATGAGTTATGCATGCGTGCGCAGGTACCACTATATTCTTCTGGAGATTAAGCTTGAGCGTGGACTAGTAATCGTCTTAGACTCGAGACGGAAAGATCCCAAATCCTATGCGGACATGACTGAAATGCTCAGCAAGTAAGTTCAATCGATCATTATCGCACCATATCAGCAACTTTTTGTTCATTTCCTGATATCTCAAGTAATAATAATTATTTTCTTTGTCTTGCAGGGTTTGGAAACAGTTCACCGCAGAAGCTCCGGGACTGTCGAAGGAGCTGCGATATACATATCCAAAAGTAAGTACTATTGGCTAGCTAGTTGCGCGCATCTCCCGTTGATTCTATAGCTATACTTTCATCAATGCCATTTATAATGCTTCATTATTAGTTTGATTGACCTCTATTTCTTGTAAAGTGCTTGTGGCAGGAAGAAGGGAATGATTTCTGTGGATACTACGTGTGCGAGTTCATCCACAACGCGACTTTGAAAAACAAGTGGGGCTACTCTCAAAGACAATATGAAGTGCGTAAGCAATAATATTCACAATTTCATTTTATTACACCATCATTTCTGTTGAGTTTCATTCATATATATGTATTAATTAACCCCCTTCTTCAAATTAGACGTGGCAGTTGCGGAATGAACTCCTAGAACGAGATCGCATGAAAGCAATTCAAGAGGAATTGGCGGGATTCTTTCTTGACCACGTCATCAATAAATCCGGAGAATACCATGTGGAAATTGATTTCAATTGCTAGGGGATTGTAATTATAAGAGATCTTATACATATTGTACATCCATGTATGTAGCTAGTAGCGTCAAATACATGATATACGAAAACTTGTTGTTCGACCAATCTCTCGGAGAAGGAGAGAGGTCGATCGATCACTTCTCTCGGTATGCATGAACTTCTGTACTGAATGGTTCTCTCGATCACTTATGTATATATAGTACGTAGAGTCGACCAAGCACGGACATAAGAGAGGACACTTCTCTCTATTAATTAGCTAGCTAACACAATATATGAAACACGTAAATTAACCCCCCAAAACCCCCAATCCCCCCCTCCTTTCAAAAAAAATAACAAAAACCCCAACCACTGGAATGCTGACGCGTGGCTGCTTTTTGGTCCCGGTTGGTGCCACCAACCGGGACCAAAGGACTCCTGACTGGGCTCGGCGCACAGGGCCACGTGGAGGCACATTGGTCCCGGTTCTTGTTTGAACCGGGACTAATGGGTGGAGGTATTAGTAACGGCCCATTAGTCCCGGTTCATGAACCGGGACTAAAGGCCCTTACGAACCGGGACTATTAGGTGTTTTTCTACTAGTGCCCCCCTGTCTCATGGGCCCCTCGAGCACCTCCCGACCGACTTCTTTCGCCTATATAAGCCTACATACCCTAAAAACATCGAATATCAAGATAGATCGGGAGTTCCGCCGCCGCAAGCCTCTGTAGCCACCAGAAACCTCTCGGGAGCCCTTCCCGGCACCCTGCCGGAGGGGGATCCTTCACCGGTGGCCATCTTCATCATCCCGGCGCTATCTATGATGAGGAGGGAGTAGTTCACCCTCGAGGCTGAGGGTATGTACCAGTAGCTATGTGTTTGATCTCTCTCTCTCTCGTGTTCTCTCTCGTGTTCCCTCTATGGCCCGATCTTGATGTATCCCGAGCTTTGCTATTGTAGTTGGATCTTTTGATGTTTCTTCCCCTCTACTCTCTTGTGATGAATTGAGTTTTTCCTTTGAAGTTATCTTATTGGATTGAGTCTTTTATGAGAACACTTGATGTATGTCCTGTCGTGCTTATCTGTGGTGACAATGGGATATCATGTGCCACTTGATGTATGTTTTGGTGACCAACTTGCGGGTTCCGCCCATGAACCTATGCATAGGGGTTGACACACGTTCTTGACTCTCCGGTAGAAACTTTGGGGCAATCTTTGAAGTACTTTGTGTTGGTTGAATAGATGAATCTGAGATTGTGTGATGCATATCGTATAATCATGCCCATGGATACTTGAGGTGACAATGGAGTATCTAGGTGACATTAGGGTTTTGGTTGATTTGTGTCTTAAGGTGTTATTCTAGTATGAACTCTTGAATAGATTGATCTGAAAGAATAGCTTTGAGGTGGTTTCGTACCCTACCATAATCTATTCGTTCGTTCTCCGCTATTAGTGTCTTTGGAGTGACTCTTTGTTGCATGTTGAGGGATTGTTATATGATCTATCTATGTTATTATTGTTGAGAGAACTTGCACTAGTGAAAGTATGAACCTTAGGCCTTGTTTCCTACCATTGCAATACCGTTTACGCTCACTTTTATCGCTCGCTACCATGCTGTTTTTATAATTTCAGATTACAAATACCTTTATCTACCATCCATATTGCACTTGTATCACCATCTCTTCGCCGAACTAGTGCACCTATACAATTTACCATTGTATTGGGTGTGTTGGGGACACAAGAGAGAGACTCTTTGTTATTTGGTTGCAGGATTGTTTGAGAGAGACCATCTTAATCCAACGCCTCCATCGGATTGATAAACCTTAGGTCATCCACTTGAGGGAAATTTGCTACTGACCTACAAACCTGTGCACTTGCAGGCCCAACAACGTCTACAAGAAGAAGGTTGTGTAGTAGACATCACCCACCACTCGCGCCGCCCGTCGGCGTTAAGGCGGCTGTGTGGGATGGTGCCATTGGCGGAGGCGATCTGCTGCGCGCGGCGACGCTCGAAGAACATCGCCCATAACGTGTGGCTGTCGACGGTGTACCTCGGCTCGTTCCACTGCTCCTCCGCCAGCGACAAGCAGATGCAGCCGATCTCGGCCGCCGTGCAGCCCCTTCGGGCACCGGCGGTACCGTGACGCCGCCGGTGCTGAGCTTACATGAGCCCGGCGCCCGCATGGCCTGGGCGCCGGATAGTCGGTCTCGTAGAGGAGGCGTGCCTCGTCCTCGTGGAGATGGCGTCATCCGAAGCCGTTCGCCGCTGCGGAGTTGTCAGGGTACCTCTCAGCCATTGCTCGTCGGCGGGGAAGAGGGGGGAGAGTTGATCTCTGAGGGGGAGGGAAGGTGAGCTTTGCTGATTGTGGCGTCCACCAGCGGGGAGGACGGCTTTTATAGCCAAAGCGGGGGTTGGTGAGCTTGCATGCCGGGCGACGCGTGGTGGGAGTGGGCGGGACGCGCGTCGGTGGTGCCTTCATTGCGCTTCCCGTGAGGCATCAATGGAGGCTGACCGGCGCGGCAGCGCCACAGTCTTGGTATTGATTCCCGCGGGAACCAAGGCGATGAGGACGACGAAGCTGTGTCTCGCTGACCAGGCGGGCTCATCCCTGTTAGAGCCAAAATTGCTTTCCCCGGCGCCCCCAGGCGCCCCCCAGCACGTCGGGTTCGGCATGGGTCCGCCGGCGCCAGTTTCGTCCCAAACCAGTGAAAAATTGGGTCTTGGAGGCTCGACTGGGCCGTTTTTTAGGCGCCGACGGCAAAAAATCGGCTGGGGTGGCCTGTTGGGGGCGCCGACGGCAAAAAAGCGGCTGGAGATGCTCTTAGGACATATACCAATGTGCATCGCCTTCTTCACATCTGATTACCCATGCATATGTGTCCATGTTAAAAATAATCTTGATTAAAACTTCTCTATAATTAATAATCCTAATTATATGGTTCTCGGCATGGATTGTGCTATGTATCACCTATAGCAAGCGGTCACTACCTTTCCTAGCTACGACTATATATCTCTGCTTGTGTTTATTTTGTTTTATTATAGAACAGACTTCTAAACTAAATGGTCTCTCTGCATGTGCGTGGTCTCGAAAAGCATAAAGATTGCTTGTTTGGTTAATTATCTAGCCTAAATGCTAAAAAGCAACTGAGTGCTGGTTGTCACGTTTCAGCACTCACCTTTTATCATCGTCCGATCGGCGCGATCGAGCCCAGGTATTCCTGGTCGGCATGAACGGTTCGTCCTCCCCCCCGCGGACACGTATTCACCTGGGAGGCCCACCACTACCCACACGCCCCGTCCGTTGGCTCACTATTCGAAACTGTCGAGACCACCGCCCCAATCCTCCCAATCCGCTCCCCATTCTCTCCCCTTCTCTCCCTCCCTCCTCGACGCCAAGCCCACCAAGCTGCAGTTCAACCGCGACCCCCAAGCCGCCGACGGCTGCCTGAGAGCGGAGGGCGTGCGCGGCGGCAGTGTTTGAGCGATAGAGCTCCGCGAGTGTGCGTAGGTGCGCGCAACCCCCGGAGAATAAGGCGGAACGGGTTCAATCTCGTCGCGCCCAGGGCCAAAGGGGTGCATGCTGAAGGTTGCCGACGGCGCTGCGTGTCCGGTGGCCTAGTGTTCTGGCGGATTCTGGAATCCTGAGGTATGCACCCATCGCCGCCGTTCTCTCTGCTTTCTGCGTGTGCTCGGTTGCGGAGGGTTTGGATTTAGCGGGGATTCATGCGAACATGGAGGTGGACTTAATCACGCGCCCATAGGTTGTAGTGGTTTTTCTTCAGTTAGGGACAAATCGTGGTGCCTCGTGGTGGGGAATCACGGGGTCATGCCGTGAGGGATTTGGTGCTGTGCTGTCAGTTCTCGTGCCAGATCTATTTGGTCTGAGATGGGCATTTGCTTTTGGCAGATGTTTGGTGAACTTCGTTTAGGATTTTTTGAGTAGTTACTTCGATTTTGCGCGGGAGTTGCCTGATTGAGGCTATTTGAGTTGGCGAAATAGGGCTGTCTGAAGAGTTGCTTCGAACAGCTTATGGAGTTGCTTCGACTTTGTGCATGAGTTGCCTGATTGAGGCTATATGAGTTGGCAAATTTAGAGTTGTTTGAACTACTAGGCGTGGGGGTGTTCACCGAGTTGATTTGACATTGTATACAAGTTGCCTGTTCAACGTTGATTAAGTTGCCAAAACTTTTTTAGAGCTGTCTGAACTACCTGTACTGGGGCTGTTAACCGAGTTGCTTCGACATTTGTGCATGGGTTGCTTGATTGAGGCTGGATGAGTTGCCAAAACTTTTAAAGGAGTTTGTTTAGTTCAGTTTTCATTGAATAGCGTCGATAGCGGTTGCCATTTGCAACACATATGCTAAAGTATTAGACTACAACTGACCACTTGACGGAATACTTGCTTTTTGTTTAGCCTTGTGTTTGGCACCACACATGGTGCTCCCTGAACCGTGTCTTCCTGTTATACTCATGATAACAATTCATAGTTGTGTTTTTGTTTGTTGTTTTCTGCATGTATCTCTTATGAACATCTATTACTGTGTTGTATATTTCCATCACAATTTTTCCAAACTGCAAAATTGGCAATTGTATAAGAGGATTACAAGCTTTAAGATGCCCAAACTTTTCTTAATATATAAGATGGCTGATCAATGATGGTGTAGTTTGCTGAAATTTACAGATTGTTGGGGCAGCGTTCGACACAGAATTTGTTGGACTTGTTTTTTTAGATTTTTGTCAGGCCCTTTTTTTTCTAGTATCTTGCCACAAATTAGCATAGAACTTGTTTGTTAGTCTGAACCAAAGTTGCCTAATCAGTACCTGTGTAAGTTTGTTTTCGTTGCCTAAATCAAGTTTGTGTTGCTTTAATGGTTCATCAGTGAGCTCTAGGAAATGCCTTTTTTCATGTGTTATAAGCAACCTACAGTGTTACAAGTAGTGAAGTCCCTTTTTTATTAGCAACCTGGAAATACTGTATTATGTGTTTGCAGTGTCCAAAATGTCCGAGGCAAGGAAGGAAAGTGATGGTTAGGATTTACAAGCAAACCAAGAGGGTGTACGAGGAGCAGAGGTAAGAGCTCTGAGCGTGGCACAGTGGAGTGTCTGTCATGTTTGCCATGTTCGAGTTCTGTGACCTTTTCCAATGCGAAACAGATGAACACATTTTCCCCCAATGCAGGCACACTCACTACAGCAACAGAACCCAACTATGATTGGCTACAAGCGTATGCGCACTAAAGGAATAATTTGTCGTGGGAATCGCCCGCCAGACATAGGCAGCAATGCCAGTGCACAAGATGATGATTCAGAAGGCAAGGACGTCACAGAGGAGGGTGAATCAAAGCCAAAACGCCGAAAAACATGCGGAAATGAGGTATTCATGCATCATGAATCGTAGTTTCCAGATTCCATTTTTTTCAAGGCAGTATGGATTTTGTGCGTTCTTTTTAGAAGTTGCGAGATGAATGTGTTATTTTTTAGCAATTCTAGGTATGTTTTTGGTTGTTAAATCGTGCGTAAGCAAGGCCACTAGCAGTATTGAGCATGTTGAAGTTGTAAGAACAAATGATGGTATTCTATATAGGACAAACATCGCATCATCATGGAAAAAATATTGATACTTGCTAATTTCTGTCACACAAAGTTTAACTTAGCCCATTTTTACACACTTGTAGGGTCGCAGGAACAGGTCATCACCAGCAAGGTTGTTCAAACTAAACAAAGATTTAGTGCAATTTCAGAAGGACGAGGTAATTCGAATTGAGTTTGGAGGTCTGTTGCAGATTGCAACACGTAGCATGCCAGGAGACTTAAGTCAGTGGGTTATGAAGCATTACGACCCTGAAATTTCCCAACTTGTCATCCCAGAGAGGGGCAAGATTCCAGTAGATGCAGCAAGTGTTCACAAAATATGGGGTATGCCAAAAAGGGGGAGGAAGGTTTGCTACGAGAATAGAGTAGATTACACATCCAAAATGTACAAAATCTTCAAGATCAAAACGAAAGGCTCACCAACACTAACATCTTCGTGCAAAATGATCAAGGATATCGCTGGGGCAGCAGATAACAATTTCCTGCGTGCTTGGTTGGCGGACGCCTTCTCCTGTTTCCTTGCTCCTACCACAAGTTTGAACATATCCCCATGGTGTTTTCCTGTTGTGATGCATGTGGATGCGATAATAGAGACGAGTGTATGCCAGTTTGTAGTTGATTAATTAAAATTGGCATTCGCGGGAGCAGGTGATAAAAACGCAGTCTGCTGTTGCGTCATGCATTTAGTTGTAAGTCTATCTTGCTCTTTGTCCTTTTTTCCATAGTTTTTCATCTTCCTGCTCTTGTTGTTCATCTACTCATTTTTTCCTTTTTGTTTTTGATTTTCCTCATGTAGCTACTATACCTGGACTCATTGGATGTGGACGAACCGACCGCAAGCACGGTTCCAAGAGCGTCGGTTTGGGATTCTGATCTTATTCCCAAGGTCATTAAGAAGGACAAAAAGGGCCGGGGGGAGTTTGGCAAGTTGCGGGTAAGTTTCCTCTTATGTTTGTGAAGCACACGATCATTCAGTCACTTTAGTTTTCTTTCAGTTTTGTAAGGAGGTCATATAGAAGTCAGGCAACTTGCCAAGCAACTATCAGGCAACACACTATCATTAACTAGGCAACCACATTTTTTTCCTAAGCAACTCACCAGATGTGTGTTATCCCTAGGCAAAACATGTGTTGTTATTTTGTTAAACCAATCATAGGCATTACAGACTTATACTTTCAGGCAACCACACATTTAATGCTTGGTAACTCACAAATAGCTTGAGTAGAGATAGTTGCATACTCACCAGGTTTTTCCACCTTTTTTGGCTTTTTCTTTTTGTTTGCATTTTTCTCACACTTCATATTATAGCTCAAGACCGAGTTCGCTCGTTTTGCCGATGAAAGCTTATTTGGCAGTCTTGATCACGTCACAAAGTTCGTGGCAGCAAGGCTCCCCAACTCATACGACTAAAATGTGAGTTGCCTTATGCATTCCTCTTTTCGCTTGTCTTTTCTGTACCTGTTCTAATATATGTGAACCCAATGTCCTCTCTCTCTCACTTTTGGTGTGCGCAGAAATAAAAGAAGCTTGTCAGGATGGTGCATGAAATATGTTCTGAAATATCACACTCAATGGGCAAGCTCGTACAGGGAATTGGGAAACTTGACGACGATGGAGGCACAACTAGCGTGCCAGCAGCTGACAATGTTGCTCGTCCAAGCAGTTCACGTTCAAGGTAAAGGCGTGAAGCCGGTGGAAATGACCCCCACACACTTCCCAGTGATGAAGAATCTTACCAGTCGGGGAGTGACACAGACGATGGCCACGAAGACGAGAGTGAAGAATCAGACGGCGCTGAAGGTGACTCCGACAGCGATGATGATGATGGTGATGGGAACATGCATGGAGAAACCAACAGTGGCGGCGATGATGTCCAGGACTAGGAGGATGAGCAAGAAGAAACACGACGGGAGGAAGCAGAGGTAGATGTTGGAGACCTTGAGACGGAAGATGAGAAGGAGGATGAAGATGGGGACGAAGAAGAAGATGAGGAGGATGACGTGAACAAACATGAGGAGGACAAGGAGGGCGACGATGGCAACAATGGTGGTGGCGGCAATGGGGGATCTGGTGACCAGACCACTGGCAGAGGTCATAGTGGTGGCACTAATGAAGATCAGGCCAAGGATGGGAGTCATGAGCCAGCTGAAAACGACTCCGAAAGCGAAGAGGGTGCTTCTATGCAGTATTGGATTAAGAGGAAAATAGTCAAGAGATTGAAAGCCCAGAACCATTTTCGTTGTTGGATCTTGTCAAGCTAGATGTCGGAAAGGAGGGCACCCCTCCTGACATCCCGATGATGGAAGTTGCCTATGTGTCAGATGGTTTACTTGTTGGTTGGGAAATGAAACGAATTTTTAAAGAGCTGATTGACAGTCTGGAATTGAAGAAAACATTTGAATTCAGACTGGAAGATATCTGCCCCCGGAAGACACGAATCGAACTGATGCAACAAGTTTGTGGTTTAAGTCACACAGCCACAACAGCCGAACATGTGCATCAAGTCGCTGTAGCAGCAGCAAAAGGCCGCCCACCAAAGCCACCGAAGAAGCAAAGGAAGGTGACCTTCATAGATCAACCAACCGTTGTAACATGTGATGTTTTGGATCAGCTGGGAGCTGAGTACATGAGTAGGAATGAAGCAAGAGGTCAAAGCATGCAAATGTCAGGAACCAGGCAGGTGGGTATAACTCAGGAGGCAACTACAGTAGAGAATCAGGCAACCACCTTTGAATTGCAAGCAACCATGACCAACAGCAAGACAACCCCTGGGTTTGATCATACAAGCAAACCAAGCATGCTAAGGGAGGACCCAGTTGCACATTCAAGAAACTCAGGACCAGATGCAAGGAAATTGTCTGATGATGCAAAGGAATCATATGTAAAGCAGTTGCAGGCAAGTACCAGTGCAGACTGGGCAATGCAGAACAAGAGTAGTCAACTCATTGCCACATACAGGCAAGTCTGCCTGGTAAGTCAGCAGTCCCACTTGTTACAGCAAACGGGGTTCAAAACAAACCTTATGATGGAGGAAAGGAACACGTAAGGGAAATTCGAACACATATAGTGGAGCAAACTGCACATGAAACACTCCTTCTAGTTCTGGCAAGTAAGGGCAATAATGAGGCCAGTGAGGGGCACATTCAAACAAAGGTTACAGTGAAACAACCTGCCTCTGCCCCAATTACAATTTTGAAGAAGTCACCAAGCACTAAGCATCACACAGCAATGGTACACAAGAGGGAAACACTTGGGGATCTCAATGGTTGTGGCCAACAAAAACAACATGCCATCGAGAAGAAGGAAAAGAGTATTAGAAGAACAACAGCAAACAAGGAAAACCAGCCACCAGAAATGTCTAGGGTAGAATTGAGTGAAGCAGCAAAAATCGATGATATCCGTACAAAGTGCATTGTTACAAGCAGCAAGTTGGATCAAGGTCAGCTGGGCAGTACTATAGGCATGGTGTAGGACCTTGAAGTATGTCTAGAGGAGGGTGATTAGACTACTTGACCAATAAAAACTTAACCTTTTCCCAATTTTAGAGTTTGGCAGATTTTAGCTATTTTAGGACAAGTCAAGCAATCATCACACAGTTCAAGCAAGCATGCAAAGAGTGTATAGGCAGCGGAAATTAAAGCATGCAACTTGCAAGAAAGTAAAGGGAAGGGTTTGGAGGATTCAAACGCAATTGGAGACACGGATGTTTTTGGTGTGGTTCCGATAGGTGGTGCTATCGTACATCCACGTTGATGGAGACTTCAACCCACAAAGGGTAACGGCTGCGGGAGTCCACGGAGGGCTCCACCCATGAAGGGTCCACGAAGAAGCAACCTTGTCTATCCCACCATGGCCGTCGCCCACGAAGGACTTGCCTCACTAGCGCTAGATCTTCACGAAGTAGGCGATCTCCTTGCCCTTACAAACTCCTTGGTTCAACTCCACAATCTTGTCGGAGGCTCCCAAGTGACACCTAGCCAATCTAGGAGACACCACTCTCCAAGAAGTAACAAATGGTGCATTGATGATGAACTCCTTGCTCTTGTGCTTCAAATGATAGTCTCCCCAACACTCAACTCTCTCTCATAGGATTTGGATCTGGTGGAAAGAGGGTTTGAGTGGAAAGCAACTTGGGGAAGGCTAGAGATCAAGATTCATATGGTAGGAATGGAATATCTTGGCCTCAACACATGAGTAAGTGGTTCTCTCTCAGAAATGGTAAGTTGGAAGTGTAGGTTCTGTCTGATGGCTCTCTCCACGAATGAAGAGGAGGTGGAGGGGTATATATAGCCTCCACACAAAATCTAACTGTTACACACAATTTACCAAACTCGGTGGGACCGAATCATTAAACTCGGTCGGACCGATTTAGTAAACCTAGTGACCGTTAGTGATTTTCGGTGGGACTGACATGCATCTCGGTGAGACCGATTCGGTTAGGGTTAGGGCATAACGTAATCTCGGCAGGACCGATTACACAAACTCGGTGAAACCGATTTTGGTAATAAGCTTTCCAGAGAGTTGGTCAGGTAAACTCGGTGGGACCGATTTGCTCTTTTTGCTGAGACCGAAATGTTACAAAAAGGAAACAGAGAGTTTACATTGCAATCTCGGTGGGACCGATTTCTCACTTCGGTTAGACCGAAATGCTACGAGGGGAAACAGAGAGATTGCAACCCCATCTCGGTGAGACCGAGATCCCTATCGGTAAGACCGATTTGCTTAGGGTTTGTGGCAGTGGCTATGACTTTTGGAATCGGTGGCGCCGGATAGAAAGAATCGGTGTGACCGATTTTGGCTTTAGGTTTAGGTCATTTGTGGATGTGGGAAAGTAGTTGAGGGTTTTGGAGCATATCACTAAGCACATGAAGCAAGAGGCTCATTAAGCAACACCTCATCCCTTCTTGATAGTATTGGCTTTTCCTATAGACTCAATGTGATCTTGGATCACTAAACTGTAAAATGAAGAGTCTTGAGCTTTTGAGCTTGAGCCAATCCTTTGTCCTTAGTATTTTGAGGGATCCACTTTCATCATCCATGCCATGCCATTCATTGAGCTTTCCTGAAATAATAGTCTTGGAATAGCATTAGCTCAATGAGCTATATGTTGTTATGAATTACCAAAACCACCTAGGGATAGTTGCACTTTCAATCTCCCCCTTTTTGGTAATTGATGACAACATATAGATCAAAGCTTCGAGAAATGATAATAAAATTTAAATAACATCGTCGCTTTGAGAAGTATGTGATAAGTAAGAGCTCCCCCTAAATTTGTGCATAGTTTTAGATTTGCTTTGGACTGCAAATGCACAATGAATTAGGCTCATGGGTTACTCTTCCATGTCACATACATCTTGGTGGAGCGCTCAAATAATAAACAATGAATACATGCACTCATCACCAAGCATAGTGAGTGATCACATAAGATAGATAGGATAATATCAAGCATGCATGAGTGTAGCTTATGATCAAACACATGATCATCAATGTCTCACATGCATAGTATCTCAACCAAAAGCAAACAAAGATTGAAAAACCACCAAATAAAGCAAGAGAGAACAAAAGCAACTCTCTCTCTCTCTCGAAGCCTATGATCTATACATTTTTCTCCCCCTTTGGCAACAAGTTACCAAAAAGTTCATAGAAAATGCACAGTGCTAGATCGACTCTTAGGCTTGATCTTCTAGTGGTGGTGTAGAGATGGCTCCTTGGATGAAGGCTTCAGTTGAAGTGGATGGAGCTGGAGGAGTTGGTGCTGGAGCTGGTTGCAATGGAACTGTAGGGGCAGTGGTTGGTCAGTTGTTGCTCTAGTGTCTGTCACTGGCACTGCAACTGACCTCTGGGCTCTGGGCACTCTGGCAAACGCATTGGTGGTAGTCTTGCCCTTCCTCTCCTGCATGTCATCCTGCAGCTGCTCCACAACTAACTGAATCTCAGTTACCTTGACATCTAGATCATAGAATTTTTGTTCCATGATTCTTTCCAGGCTCTCCTGGTTTTGAGTTAGGGTGGCCAACCCCTTCTCATTCCTCAGAGAAGATGCTATCAAGTAACCAAGCTGCTCCTGCTTTTTTTTCAAGAAATACTCAGATGCCTCCTCTTGAGTTGGCATCTTGGCAGCCTTCTCCTTCCTTGCCTTCTCCTTCTTCTCCTGAGCTTGAACTGATTGTGGATCATCTTCATTCATGACAACCTCATTGTCCTCAAAGTCTGGATAAAGTGGAAAGTATTCCTTATCCAACTGATATTTTCCTGTGCCCATTTTTGAGTTTATCAATTCTTGAATCTGAGGTGCATATCCACAACTCCTCTTCTGATCTGCTGCAGTCCTCTTGATTGGACATACTGCAAAAGCTGACTGCTGACCCTGTGAAGAGTTATAGATGAGATAGAAAAGATGAGCATCACAAAATGCAGAGGTTTTCGCAAAAGAATGACACAAAAGTTCAGTCTTAGTTTTCCACCGAAAGCATTTCGGATCCACCGATTTTCAAACTCGGTGATACCGAAGCAGTTTTGGAACCTAAACTGATGATCTTGGTTGGACCGAGTTTCAGTTCGGTGGTACCGAGACTTCTAGGGTTTCACAGAATCCTCAAATCGGTTGCACCGATTAGTAATTCTCGGTCAGACCGAGAGTCACTAGTGTAATGGCATAAGCCAAATCGGTGAGACCGAGTTTTTCAACTCGGTGGGTCCGAGATGGTTTCGGCGGAAACCTAAACCTAAAAATTTGAATCACATCTAATCTATGAACTACTTTGGCTGGATAGAAGAGTTTCAATCGTGGCAAGAATCAATATGAAAACAATGTGCCAGGAATCAGACGTGGATAGCACAAAGATTAAGTCCATACCCTAACTTGGCGGTGGACTTGCTACAGCGGCAACGGCGGGGACGAAATCCGTTGACGGCAGAGGAGACCAGCGATAGGAGGCTGCTGGCGATGAGGAGACGATCCGGAGACCACGATGGCAGAGCGAGCTGTTGCGCGGGCGAAGGGTTTTGGAGAAATTTCCAAAATTTTGCCCGTGGCTATATATATAGCTCGACCCTGTCGATGTGACCGAGTGGAACAACTCGGTGGCACCGAGATGCATAACTGTGTTCAGTTACAGCAAATCGGTGAGACTGAAAAGTTCAAATCGGTTGCACCGAGATTGAAAACTCAGATCAACTTGATGATCTCGGTAGGACCAAAATGGAAGGATCGTCTGACCGAGAATCACTAAGAGGTTTTGGAAGTTTAAGTCTATGACGAATCGGGGACTCCGAGTGCTCCTCACATAGAGTGGTTCGAATCTGACTTGATCAAATTTTGTGATGTAGCATGAAAAGAGTTTGAGACGAGAAAAGCATAGATAGCTAAAGAAGGTTCTTAGGCATTCTTGTCCATCCACTCGGCACAAAGAAAAGAATCCAAACAAACAAAACAACAAGTGGATGCCCTTGAATGAGTAAAATATGCACCAACATGCTCACACAATAAGATGGCAATTGAAATATGTGGCAAAGCATGCACAACCAATTTTAGCATCTATCAAGCAATTGGCGATGACTAGGTCATCTATATATGAGTATATTGACTTAGGAGTCAAATGAGAACATTTGATCATAGGTCATACTCATCGTTTAAGCTCAAGTGGGGTTACCACTTTTACATAATGCATTAATGTGTTCACACCATTAGAGTTGCTTTGACTCAATTCTTAGAGTTAAGCTCCCCCTAGATGTGAGATCTCCCCTTAGAGGGATGAACTAACCTTGGGTTTTGTCGATGATGAGTTCATGTAGGTGTTGAAGATGTAGATGCTCAATGTTGATGTAGATCATTTGGAGCAATCCTTTGGAGTGAGTTGCACTTTCAACTTGCCTACATGGGTTAGTCCCACAAGGAACAAATAAGAATATCCATAGACATAGAGTGATGCACACACAAGATGATGTCCATGAAAACATTAGGTTACCTTGTCCCTTGCCTTACCAACATGAGGGTTTGTGACTCCTTGAACTAGTGCAAGATGTGAAAGTTGATTGCACTTGTTCTTGCCAAAATGATATGAGTGAAGAATGTTGGCAGAGTCACCCTCAAGAACTCTCTAGTTCTTCTTCTTCGGGATCCACATCATCTTGATGGGAATCCTTGGAGTTGTAGTTGTACTTGATGAAGTAGAACTTGACGTAGTCGTGGGGACCCACTTGAATGAGGCTTTAGGTGCTTTTTCAAATGCATCAATCTCTTCTTGAAGCTTGTCCTTGCCTTTGTTCTTGTGGTCTTGTGGTGGAAGATCATCTTGAGCTTGTGTCCCCTTGAAGGAAGTAGGATCATACTTCTCTTGTTGAGGAACAAACTTTGTCTTGGGGTATTGGTCTTCTTCCCACTCAACTCCATTGGCGTTGAACTTTCATTCAAAACCAACACCTTGATTCTTCCGGTGCCTTCCTTGCTTCGTACAATTTCCTCGAATTGCTTACTCCCGGCAAGGCTCTTGTAAACACATTTCTCTATAATTCCCTTCAATAAACTATTTTCTTGCTCAAGTGTAACTTGGCTAAGAGAATCATTAGTGGAATCAAGAGAACTAATAGAAGCAACAACATTGGATTTGACATTATTATTGTTACTACTAGAGGAAGTATCTTTCTTGTACTTGTTAGTAGACTTGACTTGAGGCATGTAAGTAGATAAGAGTAAACGCTTGGCAATGTAAGAAGAACTTTTCTTGCGGAGATCATCATTGATTACCTTTAATAACTCATGCTCTTGCTCAAGATTGAGCTTTTCAAAGCGTAACTTCTCATGAGCCCTTAAAAGTTCTCGATGATCTTCGAAGATAGTTTCATGAGCCAACTTAAGAGTGTTTAGTTCTTTAGTTAGAAGCTCAATTTTCTCCTTATCATTGTCATTCATTTGATTAGCATGATTAATTGACGTTTCATCATAGTATTCATCACTAGAGTTGTCAACAAGTAAATCATCATCCACAAGCAAGTCATCTTCATCACTATTAAAATCAACATACTCGGGATGTGTTACCTTTGGACCTTTGGCCATGAAGCATCTTCCAACACCTTCATTTGGTGAGTCAAATATGTCGTAGGAGTTGGTTGACACAAGTGCTAGACCGGCAACACCTTCATCTTGAGTATATTCGGAGTCGGAGTGATAGCTTCTCTCGGAGTGATTGTCGGAGTCGGAGCCGGAAACCCATTCACCAACATGAGCTTGATGTCTTCGTTTTGTGTAGCTCCTTGATGACTTGTCCTTTCTTTCCGAATCCTTACTTCTCCGTGAGGGTCTTCGTTCATAACGATCATCTCTACTCCTCCTCTCTCTTGGTGGTGATTCTTCTCTTTTGCTCCTTCTTCTTGGAGAATCTTCTCTTCTTTTGTAGGGTGCCGTACACTCATTGGAGTAGTGTCCGGGTCTCCCACAATTGTAGCAATTGCGCTCTCGACTAGAAGATCTCTTGTCATTGTAAGACCTTGACTTGGAGCTTCTTTCTTTGCTTCTACTTTTGTAGAATTTGTTGAAGTTCTTCACCATTAAGCTCAATTCTTCATTGAAGGTTGGTTTCTCACTTGATGATGTGGGGGCTTCACTTGAGGCTTTGTAAGCACCACTTGACTTGTTGTGAAGTTCCTCCTTATCCTTGAGTGACATCTCATGAGCAACAATCCTTCCAATGACTTCCGTTGGCTTGAGATCTTTGTAGTTTGGCATCATTTGGATCAATGTGCACACGGTATCATACTTTCCATCCAATGCTCTTAGGATTTTCTTGATGATGAATTTGTCGGTCATCTCTTCACTCCCTAAGCCGGCAATCTCATTTGTGATAAGAGCAAGCCTAGAGTACATTTCAGCGACACCTTCACCATCCTTCATTTTGAACTTGTCAAGCTGACTTTGGAGCACATCCAACTTGGATTCCTTGACGGACTCGGTACCTTCATGCATATCAATCAAAGTATCCCAAATTTCCTTTGCATTCTCAAGACGGCTGATTTTGTTGAATTCTTCGGGGCACAATCCGTTGAAGATGATGTCACATGCTTGAGCGTTGTATTGCAGCATCTTCAATTCTTCCGCATTAGCTTCACGGTTCGGTTCTCTCCCATCGAAGAATTCACCTTGCAAGCCAATACAAATAATTGCCCAAACGGCGGGGTTATGTCCAAGAATATGCATTTTCATCTTATGCTTCCAACTAGCAAAATTAGTACCATCAAAGTAAGGACCTCTACGGTGATAATTTCCCTCGCTAGACGCCATACTCTCCTAGGTTGTGAAACCAAGGCTATGACCACCAAAAGCTATGGAAATCAAAGCAAATGGAGACCAAGCTCTGATACCACTTGTAGGACCTTGAAGTATGTCTAGAGGGGGGGTGATTAGACTACTTGACCAATAAAAACTTAACCTTTTCCCAATTTTAGAGTTTGGCAGATTTTAGCTATTTTAGGACAAGTCAAGCAATCATCACACAATTCAAGCAAGCATGCAAAGAGTGTATAGGCAGCGGAAATTAAAGCATGCAACTTGCAAGAAAGTAAAGGGAAGGGTTTGGAGGATTCAAACGCAATTGGAGACACGGATGTTTTTGGCGTGGTTCCGATAGGTGGTGCTATCGTACATCCACGTTGATGGAGACTTCAACCCACGAAGGGTAACGGCTGCGCGAGTCCACGGAGGGCTCCACCCACGAAGGGTCCACGAAGAAGCAACCTTGTCTATCCCACCATGGCCGTCGCCCACGAAGGACTTGCCTCACTAGCGGTAGATCTTCACGAAGTAGGCGATCTCCTTGCCCTTACAAACTCCTTGGTTCAACTCCACAATCTTGTCGGAGGCTCCCAAGTGACACCTAGCCAATCTAGGAGACACCACTCTCCAAGAAGTAACAAATGGTGCGTTGATGATGAACTCCTTGCTCTTGTGCTTCAAATGATAGTCTCCCCAACACTCAACTCTCTCTCATAGGATTTGGATCTGGTGGAAAGAGGGTTTGAGTGGAAAGCAACTTGGGGAAGGCTAGAGATCAAGATTCATATGGTAGGAATGGAATATCTTGGCCTCAACACATGAGTAGGTGGTTCTCTCTCAGAAATGGTAAGTTGGAAGTGTAGGTTCGTTCTGATGGCTCTCTCCACGAATGAAGAGGAGGTGGAGGGGTATATATAGCCTCCACACAAAATCTAACCGTTACACACAATTTACCAAACTCGGTGGGACCGAATCGTTAAACTCGGTCGGACCGATTTAGTAAACCTAGTGACCGTTAGTGATTTTCGGTGGGACTGACATGCATCTCGGTGAGGCCGATTCGGTTAGGGTTAGGGCATAACGTAATCTCGGTGAGACCGATTACACAAACTCGGTGAGACCGATTTGGTAATAAGCTTTCCAGAGAGTTGGTCAGGTAAACTCGGTGGGACCGATTTGCTCTTTTCGGTGAGACCGAAATGTTACAAAAAGGAAACAGAGAGTTTACATTGCAATCTCGGTGGGACCGATCGCTCACTTCGGTTAGACCGAAACGTTACGAAGGGAAACAGAGAGATTGCAACCCCATCTCGGTGAGACCGAGATCCCTATCGGTAAGACCGATTTGCTTAGGGTTTGTGGCAGTGGCTATGACTTTTGGAATCGGTGGCGCCGGATAGAAAGAATCAGTGTGACCGATTTTGGCTTTAGGTTTAGGTCATTTGTGGATGTGGGAAAGTAGTTGAGGGTTTTGGAGCATATCACTAAGCACATGAAGCAAGAGGCTCATTAAGCAACACCTCATCCCTTCTTGATAGTATTGGCTTTTCCTATAGACTCAATGTGTTCTTGGATCACTAAAATGTAAAATGAAGAGTCTTGAGCTTTTGAGCTTGAGCCAATCCTTTGTCCTTAGTATTTTGAGGGATCCACTTTCATCATCCATGCCATGCCATTCATTGAGCTTTCCTGAAATAATAGTCTTGGAATAGCATTAGCTCACTGAGCTATATGTTGTTATGAATTACCAAAACCACCTAGGGATAGTTGCACTTTCAATGGGGGATAGCAAATCTGCATGCCAACAACCAGAAATACCAGTTGCACACCAAGATCATGATGCACCTGATCAAACACATGCTCAAAGGCCGGAAAGCTCGTGGGATGAATATTGCCCTGCACCTCCTTTCAGTATAGGGCTTGATGAAAATTTTGGATCAAGCATGGTTGAAGAATTGGCAAGGCCTGCAGGGATTTTCGACGACTGTTGCCAACCAAATGGTTATGAGTTGGGGTCTGTTGATATTCCGGGAACAAGCATCGATGAAGGTGTGTTGGAAGTTGAACTGTCAAAGCAACTCATCGGGGCAAGCAGTGGCAATTTTGACATGTGTCCTGAAGCAAACGGGAAAACACCCGTGGTCATCGAAATCCCTGATGAAGGTCTGTTGGAAGTTCAACTGTCATAACAATTCAATAGGGCAAGCAGAAGCATTGTTGACATGTACCCGGAAGCAAAGGAAAAAACATCCATGGTCATCGAAATCCCTGATGATGATTTGCTTTGGGACTTAGAAGAAATTGACTTAAAGTGTGAAGAAGCAGAGAAAAGGGCTCAAGGCAGAAGGACACAGTATAGCATGGAGAACTTATCACCTACCAACTTCCAAACGCCAAAGAAAACATGTTGGAAGGATGGAGAATTTGGTTCCAGTAGCAGCTCAGGAGAAATCACGAACAAATTTGAGAGACGCATCATCACGCCACCAGCATGCAAGAGGTCACTTTTTGTGGATTACAATGAGCATAGGCTTTCTCACTGCACCCCAGTAGTAAACAGGATGTATGCTGCAGTCCTTCTACACGCAAGATTGAGTGAGGAAGACTCTGGACTTGAAGACATGAGGTACAGTGCTATCACTGCCTGTCTTACACTCACTATCCCTTTTTATTTACGGGAAGGCAAGCAAACAAATATATGTTGCAGGCAAACACCAACCAAAATTCTAGGCAAGTGATGTGTAAACTGTAGGCAACTTTTCTGTACACCATATATGGTTGAAACATAGGCAGCTAAAAGGGATAGTGAAATCACAATTCTTATGTAGTTTTTGTTCTTTACTACACCTAATTACCCATACTCTATATGACTTATATGAGTTCCTTTTTTTCATGCAGCCCTACTATTGTTGATTACGACGGTTACCATGTTTCACTCAGAGAACTCGCTGACTCAATGAAGAAGACCGGTCATGTCAAGTCGCACGTGTTCGAACTAATCATCAACGCTATAATGCGGGACTTGCCTGCAAATTCCAAGAAGATAATCATGCCCGTCAGATTTTCGATACATAACTTCTTTCTCTCCTTTCGCTGGTAGAACTACCACTTTTTGCTCTTAAGCAGTTTGAGCACCATTTTTCCACTTAAACCAACTTTTTTTCATTATAAATTGCTATAACTCCTTTCTTTTTTGCATTTTGTAAGAATTTCTAGAAGTAAACAAAAATTGCTATAAATTGCTATAACCCCTTTCTTTTGTAAGAATTGCTATAACCCCTTTCTTATTATCTTTACATACACCAGCCAATTTTCTTAGGATATCCAAAAAACCCTCAGATTGAAAAAACTGACTCCCTCCCATTTTTTGCTAGACCTTTACTAACAAGTTGCCCACAATACCAACAAGCTCAACAAAAACTGGCCACTAGCTCCATTTTGCTAGAACCTTAACAAACAAGTTGCCCTCTTACGATGTGCATTTGCATTTTTATTTTATTTTATTCTTCATAATTATGGCAGACAAGGCTTCAGCAAATGATTTGGAACACTCAAGAGATAAATGCCAAATTCAACAAATCAAATCATTTGGATCAGAAGGATATGGTCAGTACCAAGTACAATGTTGTTGTCTTGTTTACATTTGGCATATATAGCAAAATGTTTCATGACTTGCTCTTTTTTCTTTGATCACACACTCGTCATGCAGATCATGTTCCCTATTCTAGAGAATCTAGACTGAGCAAAACGTGTATCAGCGAACCACTACTGGCTTTTCAATGTCAATATTAGGGACCACAGGTTCGACGTGTTTGATTCATGGAGGAGCCTGGCACAGAGCAAAACTCTTGACGACAATGCTAGATTGATTGCTGCAACAGTGCGTTCATTGTGGGACCAGCACTACCATGAATCACGCATCAGCTTGGATGATTTTTGCTTGAAGGAAATTAATGTTCCAAAACAAGATAATGAGTGAGTTCCTTTCATCGTTGCACTGTCTCCATCACAGAAACATGACTTCTTTGTGCTTCTATATATGCTTTTCAAAAAATGGTCAGAAGTTTACACCCATGTTTTCTATATGTTTTTGCAAGTTATGATTGTGGCATTTTCACTTCGACAATAGCGAGTGTGTGGGAAGCGAGGAACTTGCCAAACTTTGGTCCGAAAGACATCCCCAACATCAGGAAGAACATCACGAGTTCTTTAATTAACACAGTTGCCAACAAAGCACCATGGCAGGCTATTTTGAAGCTTTGACTTGGTAGAGGTTTGTCACACAGCAGCATATATTTCTTTAGCATTAATAAGATAGTTTGTAGTACCTTTTTTAAATTTTTTACACTGTCAAGTTATTGTCCAACTTATTGTCTTGAAAAAAGAAGGAATTGAAGCCCCAAACACCGAGACAGGAATTAGTACAAAGGTCACAAAAATTAAATATTACAGCTCATACGGCACAAGAGTTGCCTGACATCCAAGCTTAATTTGTCTAACACCCATATATGAGTTGCCTAACATGGGGTGGGGGGGGGATATGATCTATGGTAATTGCAGAAGAAGACATGAATCTAGTTCTTGATTTAGGAAGAGTTTGCCCCCAAACACCAAGACAGGAATCTAGTTGCTGTCCTTTGTTTTTCCTTCTTCAAACCAAACGACCAGGGCAATTTGCTGCATTGTGTTCAGATGAATCGTAGAAGGAGCATTTGTTCTTCCTCTTCGGATGCAACTCCAGTGCTGACTGCAACCGTTTACTTTTCGCACGACCTTTAGTTGTTGATTTAGGTGGATCCTTAGGAACCCCCGCAATTGGCGTAGAGCACCCTGAGCCTGGTGTTGCTGGAGCAGCTGAATTGGCTGCCATAGGACCAGTGGTAGTTTGTGGTATGTGACCAGGGTGTGCCGTACCACGACTCTGAGGTGGTGCAGGACCAGCCATGGGCAGAGTAGTCACCTTTTGTTTTTTTTCTTGGTCTTGTTGAAATGATTAAGCTCTGTACGCGCTGCCCTCACGTGCTTCGTCAAAATTGCCGCACCAGCATCTGACCCAGAAGAAACTCGAGCTAGACTAGCAAAATCCATTGACAAGTTCGCTTTACGGACTAGCTTCTTCGATTGCGGTGGCATCTCATCCGGCTCTGCCTCAATAGAAGGTGCAACACCTGGTATTGCTTGCTGTGTCCACCTTCTAAGTATGTATTGGGCAGGAATTGCATCAACACTAATGTGTGTAAAGATTTTCAAAATATGGCAACACAACATTCCATCTTTGGACATCTTGCAACAGTCACATTTGTAGTCATCAGCTTCGACTTCTGCTGCCACATAATAGCTTGTAGAACCATAATTAGCAACCCATCCTTTTCTGTTTGGGTAAAGCTCAAACAAACTAGCACCATGCGGACAGACATTGTATTTCCCAATTAGTTCAAACTCGGTTCGGAACTTGAGGTAAATGTCCCTAGTGTAGGCTTCATAGGCTTGTTTCTCGGTTGGGAAATCAGACCACAACTCAACCTCCAAGTGGTCTGTCCTATAGTCATTTCCGCCCTCACGGACAAGCACATGTGTCCGTATTTTCTCATACTGCTTAACAAAGTTCAACACAGAGTTGTGCGGGTTCACATAAGGGTTAAGAACTGCATTAAAACCTTCACTTTGCTGGGTAGACTGCAAGAAGGAAAAAACCCGGTGTTTGAAGTAACACGGCACCCATGTTTCCCGGTACTCATATAGCTTATCAAAGTGGGTTCCAGCAATAAAAGGCCACTTATCCTTGAAGCCTGTCCATTTTGTCTCAAATTCTCCTGGAGTGAATCTAAAGTCAACTATATCATTGAAATCTTTTGACAATCCTGGGTTCCTTCCAACTAAGCCGCCAAGTTTTTCCTGAGCTTTCTTCATTATGTGCCATCGACATCGACAATGCACAGAAGTAGGGAAAATGTTTTCAATGGATTGTGGCATCGCCCAATCTTGGTCAGTGATTATGTTGTCTGGTGCTAGACCATCCATTGCTTCAAGGAATGTACCAAATAACCAATCAAAACTTGTCTCTAACTCCTGCCTAACAAAGCCACACCCCAACATGAACGTCTGCCGATGACGATTTATCCCAATGAATGGAGCAAACGGCATGTTATACATGTTAGTCATGTATGTCGTGTCAAAGCATATGCAATCATGATAGGCTTCCTTGTAGGCTTTTCGTGCTGGTCCATCAACCCTGAATATATTCTCAACCTTGTCTTCTGCATCATACTTGACCTTGTAGAAGAATTCTGGATCTGTCTTCTGTATATCTTTGAAATAGGCAACCATCTCAATCATATCGCCGTCTTTCGTTGCATCCCTGTTCAAGCTTGACTTCAGGTTCGTGATGTGCTTGTCAGTATAAGGAACAATCAACTCTGTGTCATAGTAATCCGACATGATGTGCATCATTCGACCTGCTCAAAAAAGAAAAACAAGATTGGGCGATTTAAAACCTTCCCAATAGGAAAATGTTAGGCAAATTAAAACCCTAGGGCACAAGACCACTAGTCTTTTTTCAGGCATTTTTAGTTCAATTTGTTTTATTAACAGCCAACATGGCATGATATGTAACCGCAATCAAATGCATGTCTCTACTCACAGCATATGTAGGCAATCAAAAACCATTTTTTGACGACATCTTGCTTACCACCCCTGACACACACTTTTTTGAATTCAAGCAGTTATGCTAGTAGGAAATATATAACTGCCACCAAAAAAAATTCTAGGTTGTTTGCATATGTGCCAACATTTTGCCTACTCATGCTAGTTCTTGATGCTCAAAACAAAAAAACAGAAACGTTAGTAAGAAATATATCTACTTTTCAACCACACCTAGTTGCTTGTTTTTTTTACAACTGTTGCTAGAAATCTTAAAAAACTCAGAGCATCAAGAACCAGGCAATAGTTGTCTATCATCCACAATAGTCTGCCTCAACAATGAGAAACTTGCGTAACTAGTATTTTGTCGCACTATTATTGTCGTCGCCTACCACACGCAAAGCAATAAAACACTGAATTTTTTTAGTTGCTTGCATTTGTGACAACAGTTGCCTACTCATGCTCAAAACAGAAAAACAGAAACGTCAGTAAGAAATATATCTACTTTTCAACCAAATCTAGTTGCTTGCATTTTTTTACAACAGTTTGCTAAAATTTTTGAAAAAGACAGAGCATCAAGAACCAGCCAATATTTTTGTCTACCATCCACAATAGTCTGACTTAATAATCCGAAACTTGTGTAACTAGTTTTTGTCGCACTAGTATTGTTATCGCCTACCATATGCAAAGCAGTAAAACACTGAATCCAAGCAACTATTTTCTACTGCCACCCACTCACCTGTAGTTAAGTTGCAATTATGAAGGTTTTTTAGGAACATCTTCTCTTCTGGGGGTCTGCCCTGGTGCGGTCGCAAATATTTAGTCAATGAAGGTTTCTCAATCAATGGATGGTTATGCTCAACAATAAAATAAGTGACCTCCCAACGGCCATCAATCAATTTTACTATCATCTTGGCTTTGCACCTAGTATGTATTATCTTTTCTCTTTTCCGTTTCTTCCTCTTCTTCTTTTTGTCAGCAGCATCATCAGCAAACACAATTACATTGTCTTGTCCATCATCAGCATTCCCACCTTCAGAAGGATCTTCTAGCATTTCAACGCTAGGTGCGGTCACAGTACCGTGGTCATCATTTTTGGGTTTGCGAAACTCGTTGCAAACAAACTGGTACTTGTCTATTTCACCAGTAATAGTAGACCGTCTGGAAGTGTTCATCTTGATTGGAAAACCCACATGCTGAGCATAAGCATTATAGTGTTCTCTTGCACCTTGCAAAGTGTCAAACCTTGTACCTAATGAAGGTTCCTTTGGCTGGGACCACACTTCATCATCGTTGTCAGCGTCTCCCCCTGCACCCTCATGCCCAGCAGTCCCACCTGTTACACCCAAAGTATCTGTGTCATCAAGTGTGTGATCTTCTGTGTGCATTTCTTGCATGGCAGGGTCAGCAACATTCTGCGTGGTTGGAGGGTTTGGAGAGTTAGACACGAACTCATGGATATTGTTCAGTAGGGGTGCCTTTTGCGTAGAAGGTTGTGTGCAGTACATGGGCTCAATGTTGTCCACTCCAACATTGGCTGGCAAGTCCCAATTAAGGTCATCCGGCAATTCGTTAAGGTCAATCATCTCCTGCATAATTGGCAAATAATAAACACACAAGTTAGAAGATGGAATCAACTACTGACAAAATAAGTAGGAATTATACATCAACTTCAGGCAACAAAATCAAACAACACACAATGTCTTATTTCATATTTTGCATGCACCAATCAATACAATAGAATCAGAGATGACAAATAACCGGTTTTCTTTTTTTTTCAGGTGGAGAAATCAGGGTCAGGGGGAAAGAGGTGCAGATGAATGTTGAGTGGGAGTATTATCAAAAGAACATAAGATGACAATCCCAGTGAATCTCTAGTTTGCAAATGTATTGGAAAGTGTTGATATATTTTGTAGTAGTATAACTACTAAATGACTTGTTTTGTGTTTTTGTTCCTCAAATTATGACCAGTTCTGCTTTTTTAATTAGGGTTCTTCACCCCAGGTGTTTCAATGTCATGAGCACAACCGTCTCATGGTTTTCGCCTCGTTTTTTTCCACTTCTCACACACTTGCAGGCTAATAGGGGTCGTGAGCTGGAGCAGCAGCAGGTGGCACCAACCACAAGCCCAAGGTACTGTTATCACAATCTTTGAACATAGCATTTTCCATCATAGTTGGGCAGCACAAGCACAAGTACAAGGTCAAAAACAACAAACACTTTGCTCACCATGCACATTACTTTCGCCTAAGCACATGCATACTTGCCATGAGTAATGTGGCAACAGGTGGCAAGCCTGGACAGTCTTGAACTTGCTCATACTGACACATTTTCTATATTTGCTTGCATTATTGGCAACAGTTGCCTACTCACCTGAAACACAATTGCTTGAAACAAATATGCTAGAAAGAAGATGAACCTAGTTGCTTGCATTTTTAACAACATTTGCTCACCAACCTGACATGCTCTTCCCATGTTCTTTTTTTGCTCGAAACAAAAACGCTAGTCCAAATATTTTTTCCTAGTTGCTTACATTTTAAACAACAATTGCCTACCATTGATGCATACTCTTGCTAAAAAATCCTAAGAAATACATCTACCACATCTACTTTGCCTTCAAGAATGAGAAAACTAATCTGGTTTTTGCACTTTCTGTGTTTCTTGCCTACAATGTGCACCAGTTTTGTTGCCCTAAACATGTTGAACTTGTTTGCTCGTGCTTTGCAATACATTTGCCTACTCATGACAGATCTCATTGCTTACTTTTTTTATCCTCTTTCTCCTTCTCTACAGAAGAACAACAGAGCATAGAGAGGACTCATCTTGGACATATGGTAGGGGGAGGGGAGGGGCAGGGAGTTGGGGTGGAGGTTGTGGAAGATCCACCATGAAGAAAGAACAGGGAGAAGGGTAAAAAACGCACCTCTACTCACAGAAAACATTTGATCTTTCGGTTGATCTTTTTCGGAGCTCTAGTGTTTCAGATCCATGGCAATGTGTAGGCAGGAGGTTTCCTTGGGGTAGAAGAAGGGGAGATATGGGGGAGCAGGTGGAGAGAATGGTTCCTTGGGAGAGAAGGATGGGCAAAGAGGAGGGGAAGCACGTGATTGCGAGGGAGGGGCAGGTTGGAGGAGAGATGATGGCCACCAGTCTCGTCCTCCCATCACGGCATGGGATCGCGCGCATATACACTGGGGGACCAGAAGTTTCCTTTTTTGCTAGGGGGACCAGAACTTTCCAAATCTGGCTGGTTGCCAGGGATCCTTACCCAGCACTCAGTTGCTGCCTAGACGCATCCTCATTATCTAGATAGATGAGTCGATGCAATCAAAACATTCTCGTTGTGAGCATGTACAATCTAAGACAGCCTTATCATATACACCATCTTTTACGATAGGTAGAATTGTCTTATCTTATTACCAAGAGATCATCTTTTAGCGAAGACAAGGTATTCTTATTTATCTCTCCTCGAACTCCACAATTATCCTAAGTGACATTGCTAAGACCGCACCACTATGCCTGAACTTAGATCATCTCCAACCGTTCGGCCCCCAGGACGCTAAAAAAGAGCCGCCTGGGGGTGAACCGGCGTTTCTTGGCATGTTAGAGGCGATTACGGTCCCAGTCGTCGCCCCCAGGCCGCCTGCCAGAATCGCGCAAGCTCGGCGAATTTTCATGCAAATTTGTGCAAACTCGGCGACCTGGCACAAACTCGACGATATTTCATAGAAATTTGTACAAACATGCAAAGTACTCCTAAACTACGCCTAAACATGCAATCTACACCTAAACATGCAAACGCCGCGGCCACCGCCCGCCTTCTACATGCCAAGGAGCTTGTAGAAACGGGTGCGTTGTCGTCGTCGTCGCGCCCCCCGCCGGAGCCGCCGCCGTCCCTACTGGAACCTTGGCCAGGGTCGCCGACCCTCGCGGGGTTGGACGGACCAGCCTCATCCTCTTCGTCGTTGTCGAGGACGAGGCCACCGCCCTCCTCGCGTCCGTGCGCATGGCACGCGGCCCGGCGCCGGGCCTAGAGCTCTCCGTATGCCCGGCGCTGGTGGAGCACCTGCTCACGGACGTAGTCATCCCTCACCCACTTGAGGGCGGCCTCGTCGGCGGCGGCCATCTCCGCGTGCTCCGGCTTCACAGGGACCAGCCCCTGCTCGGTCTTCGGCCGGACCAGGCGGAGAGAGTGCGGGGAGGGGCGGGCGCCCTCGTTGATGACGAGGGCACCGCTGCGGGTGCGGCGACGTAGCATTGTCTGCTCCTCCGGCTCCGGCTTGACGAGGCGGAGAGCCGAGAAGCCGGAGCCTGACTAGGAGGACGTCCCCGGCTCCATTCGCCACGGCATCCAGGAGCTGCCATGGCGGCGTGAGAACGACGGGCGCGGCAGGTACTCGAGGCGCGGCGTGTTGCCGGTCTCGATGTGGTCAAGGATGGCCTCGAGGGTGCGGCCTGGCACGCCCACCACTCACGCCGCCCGTTGGCGTTGAGGCGGCCGCGGGGGATGGTGCCGTTGGCGGAGGCGATCAGCTCCGCGCGGCGACGCTCGAATAACATCGTCCACAACATGTGGCTGTCGACGGTGTACCTTGGCTCGTTCCACTGCTCCCCCGACAGCGATGAGCGGATGCGGCCGATCTCGGCTCGCCATGCAGCCCCTTCAGGCACCGGCGGTACCGGGACGCCGCCGGCGCTGAGCTTCCATGAGCCCGACGCCCGCATGGTCAGGGCGCCGGATAGTCGATCTCATAGAGGAGGCGTGCCTCGTCCTCATGGAGATGGCGTCAGCCGAAGCCGTTCCCCGCCGCGGAGTCGCCGGGGTACCTCTCAGCCATTGCTCATCGGCGGGGAAGAGGGAGGAGAGTTGCTCTCTGAGTGGGAGGGACGACGAGCTTTGCTGATTGTGGCGTCCACCGGCGGGGAGGCCGGCTTTTATAGCCATTGCGGAGGCGGTGAGCTTGCATGCCGGGCGACGTGTGGCGGGAGCGGGCGGGACGCGTGTCGGTGGCGTCCTAACTGCGCAGCCCGTGAGGCATCATTTTGCACATTTAACAAAAACACACCTGAAAATGTTATCGTGTATTTAAGAAAATCAAAATATAGCAAAGACAATTCATTGTGTGTTATAAAAATGGTCACCGTATATAAAAAACCATACATTGTGCAATTTAAAAGGTCATGTGCATTGTTCGTTTTAAATGAAAAAAGGAAAATAAATAAATAATCAAAAGAAAAGTAAAAATATAATAAATTGGGAAAAGAAGAGAAGAACAACAAACACAAGAAAAGAGGGTCACAGGAAAAGGATGAAATAATAAAAATAAGTAAAGAAATAACTTAATACAAAACATAACCCAGAAGAAACAAGATACAAAAACCTCACGGAAACTAGGAATGATAAAACCATAAGCGAAAAAACAGGATGGGGTCAGAAAGAGAGCCGTCCATTCCCTGAATTGGAAATAAAACCACCCCATCGTATGTGCACATACGGTCCTGATCCTTCTCGGTTGTTCTGCAGGCGAGCGCTATCTAGTGCTCGGTATAAATGATATATAGCAGTTGCACCCCGGTAGTGCGTTTGTTTGGTAGGCCTGTTGTCCCTCTCGTGGTGCACGCCGGAAAGAGGGATGAAGGAGAATTGCGTGTCGGCGCAATGTTCTGTAACGGTGCAAAACCATATGTTGTGGTAGCTGGTAGGGTAGATGTCAGTATGTCTATATAGTGTGAGTTGGGTAGGTCATGGGAGTAAACCCCACGTCAAAGTCGGTAACAGCTCCATGATCCAAAAGAATCGAAAACTCATTAATTTTCCCGAGTAGCAAAAATATAGACAACATGCATAGCGGCGTCCCCAAGCCCTAGCCACATCCACTTGCTCCCTCTCCGCGCCACCGGCCCGAGCCCATCCATGTCTCTCCCTCTCTGCCCCACTCATCCCTCACCGTATAGCTTCACCATGGCCCAGCAAAACAAGACGTGAGCACCAGTTCCAGATTCAGGAGGAGATCCAGCCGAGGCGCGCCGCCCGCATCATAGCCGACCTACCTTTGGACTCGTTGGAGCAGGAGGAGAAGAATGAGATGGAGGAGGAGGAAGAGGGGCATGAGCGGATTCCTATGGAAGTGGTGGATCCGGAGGACTACATGGGGTCTCCGGAGGAGGACTACATGGGGTCTTCGGAGGAGGACAACGCGGAATAGTTGGCGCCGACTGCGGACTTCGACATGGAGGACGCCATGGCGGAGTTTGTAGGCGCCCGAGCAGCAAAGATGGCGCAGCAACATGCAATACTAGAGTCCATCCAGGATGAGGCCTATGTCGAGGCATATCGATAGTTCATTCGATAGGAATGGGCGGCGACCGGCACGCTTTTCGCCGAACTTGATGCGGAGGCGGAGGCCGACGCGGAGGAGCCGCAGGAGCCGGAGTTTGCGACTGTTGCCCATGTACCCGGAGCCAAACACATATAACATTTTCCAAATGCTTGATTATCATGTTTCAGATACTTATTCAACATTTTATGCAAATGCATGATTAGCATTTTTTATATACATGGTAAAGGAAATTCATTTTTAATACATGATCAACAATTTTCAAATGTTTTTTGCAATATATATATATATATATATATATATATATATATATATAATATTTTAAATTGTAAAAAAACAAAAGTAAAAAAATAAAAAAGGCTTCGGCCTACAGCGCACGTGGGCTGGCCCATCTCGCTCGCCCCTTCAGCGAGTCGGAAGATCGACTCGCTAAAGATGTGTTCTCCTATTCAGCACATAGGACGCGCGCGCGGGAACACACACACGCCACATGCTCCCCCGTGTGAACAAGTGGGCCGACACATATTTGCACCTTTCTGGTTTTAGGAAAACATTCAATTTTTGTTTATCTCAATCAAAATTTGGTCATCATATTTTAAAAAAATTCATGAAACTTTTATAATAGACTAGTAGAAAAAGGGTCAAATGTGAAGCACATTAGTGCCGGTTTGTAAAAAACCCGGCACTAATGTGATCAATAATGCCGGTTCGTGGCTGCGATCAATAGTACCGGTTCGTGTTGAGCCTTTAGTACCGGTTCGTGCCACGAACCGGTACTAAAGGGGTAGTGGCAGGCTGGCGTCAGGCCGGGTCCCCACGAGCCCCTTTAGTACCGGTTTGTGTTACCAACCGGTACTAAAGGTCTAACCTATAGTACCGGTTCGTGCCACAAACCGGTACTAAAGGGGACAAGCCTTTAGTATCGGTTCGTGCCACGAACCAGTACTAAAGGGGCCAATTTTCAAACTCTACCCCCCTTCCCCCCCGTGTATCGCCATTTCAGTTTTGAAAAAAATCAAAAGAAAATGATAAAAACTTCAAAAAATAAAATCCTTCGACAGGTAGTTATATTACTATATCTACTAGTTAGGAAAATTTGAAAACTTAAATTTGGACATGTTTTGCAAAAAGTGTAGGGAAAATGTAAAACGGCTATAACTTTTGCATACGATGTCGGAAAAAAACGTATAATATATCAAAAAATTCAGCACGAAAATCCGCATCCGATGGACACCGCCTACGGCCTGTTTGGAATTTTTTAGAATCCTCAAATTCGAAAAGGAAAAAAAGATATGGTCAAATTTCAGTTTTTTTAAAAACATTTGGTTAAATTTGGTCAAACTATTTATTCAAGAAGTATTAATGTTACTACATAATTATTCAAGAATATTAGTGTTACTAAACAATTATTTCAAATTTTTGAATTTTGGTCAAACTATGGTCAAACTTATTCAAGAAATATTAGCGTTACTAAATAATTACTGTTTTTTAGAATAATAGTTTCAAACTCAAACGGTGAAATGTGTGACTTCATGCTCAAGCTAAACTCTTGAGGGTTAATAGGATTGACATCTTACTATTGTCAGGAAAACAACAAGTGCAGACTCGGAAACGAAGGAGAATAGAACCCGAAAGTTAAGCGTGCCCGGGCTGGAGTAGTGAGAGGGATGGGTGACCGGTCGGGAAGTTAGATGATTTAGAATGAGTGATCCACACTTGAGTAGTTAAGAGAGGTGATTAGAGACTAAATCATCAAATAATTTAGAAAAATTAAAAATCGAAAAAAAATCAAATTTCTTTTTCAAAATTTTCAAAAAAAATTTCAAAAAAAACCCTTTAGTACCGGTTGGTAACACCAACCGGTACTAAAGGTCCCCCGTACTAGGGCGCGAGCTCACGCCACGTGGTGGCACTTTAGCGCCGGTTCGTGCCGAACCGGTACTAAAGGGGGAGGGGCTTTAGTGCCCACACTTTAGTGCCGGTTACATAACCGGCACTAAAGGCCCTTACAAACCGGTTTTAAAGCTCTGTTTTCTACTAGTGATATGTTCAACACATTCAAAAAATAAAATTCAAATTTGTTCATTGCACTCAAAAATTGTTCACTGAATTCAAATAATGTTCTCGAATTCAAAATTTGTTCATTAGATTAAAAAGTGTTCATTGAATTTCAATTTCGTCCAACAACACGCAGATTTTTGAAATCACCTTTTGAATCGGTGAACATTTTTTGAATTCACGAATTTTTTTCAACACACAAACATGTTTCTTCAAAATCGTGAGCATTCTTCAAACTATGAATATCTTATTATTTCTGGAACATTTTTCGAAATTTCACTTTTTTTCTTGCGCGAATAACACGGATTTGCTATCACGAGAGGCATAGTCGTGCCTCTCGGAAATAAAAAAAACAATGAGAGGCACAATCATGGCTCTTGAAACCGGAAAAAATATCTCCTTTTTCGTTACGCGAGAGGTATGAATTTGCTTTCGCGAGAGACATAGTAGTCTCTCTCAAAACCAAATATTTTTTTTCTTTCCATTCTATCAGAGGCACATGTTTAGTTCTCATGGAAGCACAGATTTACTTCCGCGAGAGGCACAGTCATGCCTCTTTCCTAAAGAAAAAAACATGCTTTTCGTTCGGTTTTTTCGTCCGCTTTTCTTCGTGAAAAAAAGTTTGTCAAAACCTATCAACATGGAATCTAGTTTAAAAGATCTCGACGCGAGGAATCCAACAATGAAAATGGTCCAAATCTCATGAAAACGGTCCGAGATTTGACCCATGTCACTTTTCAAAACCTACCTAAAAAGTTGGGAGTCACATTTGCATTTAATTTAAAATTTTGAGAATCTGAGGTACCTTTGCAAAGAGTGCTGCTGATTTGGCTTCTGGTCGCTGCGCACACCAGAGTATATCTTGCCAAACGGGCTGTTTTTTTCGGGCCGGCCCGACAGCACGGTGGCACGGCATGCGACGGGCCATGCCCGACATGGGCTAATCGTGTCATGCCAGGCATGCAGCACACAGTCGGCCGTGCCTAGGCCGCAGCCTGCGTACTAGCCCGGCACGACACGACTACCCTTGGGGAGGCACGTGGCACAGCACGGCACGCGGCACGGCCTGATAGGCCCGCCTAGATCGTTGGGGAAGCGGGGGGGGGGGGGGAATCCTGTCGCGTGCACCTGGGTCGCTCTCGCTCGCTGACTCGCTGTCGCTGCCCTCGCTCACGGGATGGGAGGGGAATCGGGGGAACGGGCAGGAGAGGGGACAGACCGACAGGGGGAGTGCGGGCTGCGGGGCCCAGCCGCCCAGCTCCTCGATTGACGGGGGAACGGGGGGCTCGCTCGACCGCTCGAGTGGACCCAGCCACCCAGGCGAGTATGCGACCGTTGGGAGGGGTTTAGGCCTTTAGGGGGGTTATGGTCGGTTTAGAGCGGTTTAGGATAGGGTTCGGGTATTTTTTTAGAAAATTCATATATTCAAAAATTGGACCATTAGAGGGTTAATTTTTTCCGAAAAATGGCCAATTTTTTCCTATAAATAGGGCTATCCAGCCCACATATTTCTCACACTCAAACATGGATGACCATGACAATACTAGCTTCCCACTCTCCGATTTCGGTCTTGGGGATATGGAATATAGTGTCAACACTAAAGCATGGTCTCGAAAAGCATAAAGATTGATTGTTTGGTTAATTATCTAGATAGATGAGTCGATAATAGCTCCACCATCCAAAAGAATGGAAAACTCATTATTTTTTTCCCGAGCAGCAAAAATATAGACAACATGCATAGCGGCGTCCCCAAGCCCTAGCCACGTCCACTTGCTCCCTCTCCGTGCCACCAGCCCGAGCCAATCCACGTCTCTTCCTCTTCACCCTACTCTTCCCTCGCCGTCTAGCTTCACCATGGCCCGAAATAACAAGAAGTATGCTATGCTAACGTCGTAGTCGGCCTGCCTCGGACTCGCCGGAGCTGGAGGAGGAGGAAGAGGAGCATCAGCCGATTCCTATGGAAGTGGTGGACCCAGAGGAGTACACGGAGGCTCCGGAGGAGGATGGCGTAGTTCACGAGCGCCCGAGCAACATAGATGGTGCAACAACAGACAATTCTGGAGTCCATCCAGGATGAGGCCTATGTCGAGGCATACCGACAGTTCATTCGATAGGAACGGGTGGCGACCGGCACGCTTTTCGCCGAACTTGACGCGGAGGCGGAGGCCGACGAAGAGGAGCCGCAGAAGCCGGAGTTGCGGCTGTTGCCCATGTACCCGAAGCCAGAAACACATAACTTTTTCCAAATTCTTCATCATCATTTTTCGAATATCTATTTGACATTTTATTCAAAATGCATGATTAGCATTTTTATATACACGGTAAAGAAATTCATTTTTAATACCCGACCAACATTTTTTCTACACATGTTCAACATTTTTCTGAATGCTTCATCAACATTTTTAAAGACTTGTTCAACATTTTCAAAAAATTTGTTGAGTGTTTAATATTTTTAAATTATAAACAAAAACAAAAATAAACCAAAAACAAAAAAAGGCTTCGGCCTGCGGCGCGCGTGGGCTGCCATCTCGCTCGCCCCTTTAGCGAGTCGGAAGGTCAACTCGATGAAGATGGGTTCTCCTATTTAGTGCATAGGTCGCGCGCGAGCGGAACACGCGAACGCCCATGCTCCCCCGTGCGAAGAAGTGGGCCGACCCATATTTGGTCCTTTTCGGTTTTAGGAAAACATTCAAATTTTGTTTATCGCAATCAAAATTCGGCCATCATATTTTTAAAATGTTCATGGAACTTTTCTAATATGTTCAACATATTCAAAAAAATTAAAAATTCAAATTTGTTCATCGAACTAAAAAACAATTCATCATATCCAAAAATGTTCTTGTATTTGAAAAAAATGTTCATCAATATTCAAGAAATGTTCGTTGTATTTTCATAATGTTCTCGAATTCAAAATGTGTTCATCAGATTAAGAAAATTGTTCATTGATTTAAATTTTGTCCATCAACACGCAGATTTTTGAAACCAACTTTTGAATCGGTGAACATTTTTTGAATCAATGATTAAAATTAATGAATATTTTTGGAATTCACGAATTTTTTTCAATACGCAACATTTTTTTTCAAAATCATGTTCATTCTTTAAACTATGAACATCTTATTTTTTCTGGAACATATTTCGAAAGTTCTCTTTCTTTGAAATATGGAAATTGTTTTAAATTTGGAATTATTTTAGAGAATGAAAAATCAAAAAGCTAAAAAAAAGAAGGAGAAAAACTGGAGCATACAGCCCCACTCATGTGCCGGTCCAATAGGGGCGCACGGGAGGAGAGGTGGTGCGCTGGCATTGTTTGCCACCGACTCACGCGGCAAATAGGAGCTTAGATATAGGGGCGTCCTTTTTCCCTTCTTGCCGCGAGCAACTAACAAAGTACTCCACTGGGAGCCCCATAAGGGTCATCTAGGGTGGGCTGTGAGCGCGCCAAGTGGCATGCTCTCAGCCGCCGTCACGTGTTGCTTTCTGGGCGCTACCTTTTAATTTTATTTATTTATTATTTTTTCACGCGCGTTTTTGGCTTTTTAGATGATTTTTTTGGGTTCTTTCTGCTTTTCGGTTTCTTCCGGTTTTTCTTAGTTTTGGACCCAAAAAATTATATGAAAAAACAAGTTTTCTTTCTTTTTTTCCTTTCATGAGAGGCACATTTGTGCCTTTTGAAAACGGTGAAAAATATACCGAAAGATACGGATTTGCTTTCACGAGAGGCACAGTCGTGCCTCTTGAAAACTAGGGAAAACGACCTTAAGAGGCACAATCATGCCTCTTGAAACCGGAAAAAATATATTCTTTTTCGTTATGTGAGAGGTATGAATTTGCTTCCGTGAGAGACATAGTAGTCTCTCTCGAACCAAAAAAAATGTTTTCTTTTTTTCCATTCTATGAGAGGCACGTATTTAGTTCTCATGGAAGCACAGATTTACTTCCGCGAGAGGCACAGTCGTGCCGCTTTCAGTAAGAGTGTCGAACCAAACAAGGAGCAGAAGGAAATGACAAGCGGTTTTCAGTAAGGTATTCTCTACAAACACTGAAATTATCGGTAACATATAGTTTTGTGATAAGGTAATTCGTAACGGGTAACAAGTAAATAAGGTGCAGCAAGGTGGCCCAATCCTTTTTGTAGCAAAGGACAAGCCTGGACAAATTCTTATATGAAGGAAAACGCTCCCGAGGAGACATGGGAATTATCGTCAAGCTAGTTTTCATCACGCTCATATGATTCGCGTTCGTTACTTTAATAATTTGGTATGTGGGTGGACCGGTGCTTGGGTACTGCCTTTTCTTGGACAAGCATCCCACTTACGGTTAACTCCTATTGCAAGCATCCGCAACTACAAAAGAAGTATTAAGGTAAACCTACACGTAGCATGAAACATATGGATCCAAATCAGCCCCTTACGAAGCAACTCATAAACTATGGTTTAAGCTTCTGTCACTCTAGCAACCCATCATCTACTTATTACTTCCCAATGCCTTACTCTAGGCACAAACAATGATGAAGTGTCATGTAGTCAACGTTCACATAACACCACTAGAGAAAAGACAACATACATCTCATCAAAATATCGAACGAATACCAAATTCACATGACTACTTGTAGAAAGACTTCTCCCATGTCCTCAGGAACAAACGTAACTACTCAGAAATCATATTCATGTTCATAATCAGAGGGGTATTAATATGCATTAAGGATCTGAGCATATAATCTTCCACTGAATAAACAACTAGCATCAACTACAAGGAGCAATCAACACTACTAGCAACTCACAGGTACCAATCTAAGGCTTTGAGACAAAGATCGGATACAAAAGATGAACTAGCGTTTGAGAGGAGATGGTGCTGGTGAAGATGTTGATGGAGATTGACCCCCTCACGATGAGAGGATCGATGGTGATGACGATGGTGATGATTTCCCCCTCCCGGAGGGATATTTCCCGGGCAGAGCAGCTTCGCCGGAGCCCTAGATTGGTTCCACCAAGGTTCCGCCTCGTGGCGGCGGTGTTTCGTCCCGAAAGCTTGCTTTTGATTTTTTTTCCGGGCGAAAGACTTCATATAGCCAAAGATGGGCATCGGAGGCCTGACAGGTGGCCCACGAGGCAGGGGCGCGCCCCCACCCTCATGGACGGTGGGTGGCACCCCTCTGGTATTTTCTTCACTTAGTATTTTTATTAATTCCAAAAATAACTTCCCTGGAGTTTCAGGACTTTTGGAGTTGTGCATAATAGGTCTCTAATATTTGCTCCTTTTCCAGCCTAGAATTCCAGCTACCGGCATTCTCCTTCTTCATGCAAACCTTGTAAAATAAGAGAGAATAGGCATAAGTATTGTGACATAACATGTAATAACAGCCCATAATGCAATAAATATCGATATAAAAGCATGATGCAAAATGGACGTATCATTCAGCTCGGTGATGTCCTCGCCTTCTTGATACAGCAAGACGGCGAAGCAGTGGATGAGTTCTGGCAGCACGACAGTCCACCCACATGTCAAATTATCAAAGTAGCGAACACGAACCAAACCAACATGATGAAAGTGACGAGATGAAATTCCCGTGTACCCTCAAGAACGGTTTGCTTATCATAAGAGACCGTTTTGGCCTGTCCTCTGCCATAAAAGGATTGGGCTACCTTGCTGCACTTTATTTACCATTCCCGTTACTTACTCGTTACAAATTATCTTGCTATCAAACTACCTGTTACCAACAATTTCATTGCTTACAGAAAATAACTTGCTGAAAATCACTTGTCATTTCCTTCTGCTCCTCGTTTGGTTCAACACTCTTACTTATTGAAAGGATTCAATTGATGCCCTATACTTGTGGGTCATCAGGTACAACCCTTTTTTGTGATCCTCTTACATGCTATCAAACTTCAACTACTCCCTTTCACTTTCGCATTCTCTCTGTGCATTAACAATGACCCGACGAAGATCATCATAGGGCACATCGTCTGGTGCCTCTTGATCTTCAGATTCCCCCGATGCAGTATCACCGTATTCAGGGAACATAGGATAGTTGTCATCATCCTCTTTTTCGTCGTTGTCTTCCATCATAACCCCAATTTCTCCGTGCTTGGTCCAAACATTATAGTGTGGCATGAAATCCTTCTCAAGCAGGTGGTAGTGAAGGGTTTTCGAGTGAGAGTAATCCTTCGTAATCCCTTAGACAGTACATGGACAATACATAAAACCTTTCTGCTTGGTTGCCTCAACCACATCGAGATATGCAGGCCCGTAATGTAGTCAGAGGTGCGTCGGTCACCGTACATCCATTGCCGGTTCATCCGCGTGCATTATATAATTAAGTGTATCAAAACCCATTACAGAACATCATGAATAGGGAAATTACCAAATTAAAACAAGTTCATCAAGACATTAAAACCAAACTAAAGTATTGATCAAATGTTATTACTGAAAAAATAAATACATAAAGTTCATACATAGGTCTCATAGAACAACATAAAGCTTTCTAGAGTATCTAATTAAAACATACATTGAAACTAACATACAAGTATGTAAAACATTTAAATGGAACAACAAATGCGATCAAAATCGCAACTAAAATAACAATTGATCAAACAGCATAATGGTACCAAGCCTCATTATTAATGTCATATTTTCTAATCTTCAAGCGCATTACATCCATCTGGATCTTGTGATCATCGACGACAACGGCAACATGCAACTTCAATTTCATCTTCTCATCTTTAATTATTTTTAGTTTTTCTTTCAAATAATTGTTTTCTTTTTCAACTAAATTTAACCTCTCGACAAAAGTGTCGGTTGGAATTTCCGGTTTACATACCTCCTAGATAAAGACATCTATATCAAGTTGGTCGGCATAATTGTCATAAACACTAAATGAAACAAATAGTTATAAGAGTTAATTACCACATCCGAATCATAGATCGGACGAGAGCCGCCGGGGGCGGATACCAAAATCATGACACTATATTATAACAAACAATAATAAAAGTAAGAAAATAATACACGTAGCTATCTAAATCATACAAGTAAGAATTTTCTTCTTCTAAAAAGAAGATAAGAACAAGAGGTTCACCACGGTGGTGCCGGCGACGAGATCGAGGAGGGCGATCAACGGCGGTGACGACGGGGACGGGGACGGCACCCTACACATGCGCAGACTCTAAGAAGTTAATTTGAGCTCAAATTGTGCATCTAAATCAAAAGAACTCCCACATACAGTCCTCCAGTAAAACCCACAAACCACTCTACTTCTAGAGCATTTGAAATGAGTTAAACTAGCAAGGAGAGATGAAATGATGAAGTTGCTATCCTTTTAGAACACTTGTGTAGTTGGTGCACTGCCAAACCTAGACAAATCTTGGAGAAAATGTAGCTTGGAGGTCGAACTTGGAGAGGAGAAAGCTTAATTAAGTGTGGCTCCGGCATTTCATCGAACACCTCATGTGCATATACAGGCAAAAAAGAGAGTAGCCCACACCTCCACCCATTCATGGCCAAAAAAAAGAAGATGGAGGTGGGGGGAGGGGGCGTGGATATATATAGGCAAAACGTTAGTCCCGGTTTTGTATCTAAAACCAGGACAAGTGTCCTACCATTTAGTCCCGACTCCTGTCACCAACTGGGACTAAAGGTCCCAGCCGAACTGGGACAGATGCCTGCCAAGGCCTGGCCGGCGTCCGAGCCTCTCAAACCGGGACTGATGCTCTGATCTACTCAGGATCAAATCCCTGTTTTCTACTAGTACCCTCGCCCGAACGAGCCGCTGGGATGACGTGACCAGCCGAGAGCATAAATATTGGCAAGGAGCACGTAAACATGGCACGTTCAGGATTTATTGATTCTGAAAATAATAAGCACGCAAGCGCGCGCCCGGAACGGGTCTGGTTCGGCTGCTATGGCGAATAAGCATGCATGCATGCATACAGCGGCGCCGCCAGGAATACTATACGCCCCAGGCCGACCCAGACAACCTTCAAAGCACTGTAGCTTGAATTAGTGTACGCTCGGTAATGTCCTGACGAAGCGCTGTTACCATGGAACGACATGATGGGACAGTGTGGGCCTGCTGCGTACATTAAAGCTGCATTGTCTGACCGATGAGCCTATTCCTTTCGCAAATCTTGAGGTGTGTGACGGCGCGATACCGTGATTGGCCAAATTTCGTGTTTTGACCCTTTTTGAAAAGAAAATCGGGATCTGACCCCAGTTCGGAAAAATTTCGGGATCTGATCCTTTTGCCTACCGCCAGAGGGCCTGGCGGTAGGATTGCGTGCCCTACCGCCATACCCTACGATGGTAGGCCATTTGACGGCGACTGACGGCCGTTGGAAGCCGCTGACGTGGAAAAGGGCCTACCGCCATCCCCTATGTCGGTAGGTTACTGGAGCCTACCGCCATAACCTCTGGCGGTAGGGTCCTGTGTTCTAGATAAGGTGGGGAGGGGCTGGTTTGTGGGCCCCACCACCACTCTTCTTCCCCACTCATCTTATTCCCCGTGCTCAGTTCCTCTTCCCCCTCTCTCCCCCTCACAAACCCCCCTAGATCCACTCCATTTGCTTGGGATTTCATCGGTGGATCCGGAGCATTTTCGTCACCCAAGGTACCTCCCCCATTCCCCCTTCTTTTGATTGGTTGAGATCTTTGTTTTGTGTTGATTTGGTCAATTTATTGCAAACCCTAGGTGTTGATGTTGTTGTGTGCATTTATGATGCATTTATGGCTAGGGTTGTGGCTATGTTAGGGGTTGGTGTTAGGGTTAGGGTTAGGGATGTTGGGTAATTATGTTGGTGGTTATGTTGGTGGTTATGTTGGTGGTTATGTTGGGGGTTAGGGTTATAGTGGTTATGTTAGGGGTTATGGTTAGGGTTAGTGGTTAATTGTTAGGTTAACTTTAGTATGAATAGTAGTTATGCAAAATTTCGTTCATTTGTCCATTTGTGTTGGTTGGATGACATATATGGATTGATTATATTCTTCCCATTTTCTTAGATGCATAAGCTCGTAAACGTTCATTATTTGGACAAGTCGACATTTATGCTTGGAAATGACGATGAAGGGGAAGAGGCTATGGTTTTTGACACAAGTCCAAGCTTTGATGATCTTGTAGTTCAAGTGAGAAGCGTCTTACATTGGAATGACCCAAATGCCGAGGTTAAGCTTATTGGGAGGTATGACGTTGGATTGGGAGTAAAGTCCCGATTAAAGAGTATGCCCATCACCTCCCAATTGCATTGGAATGTGTATAAGGAAAAAGTAGACGCGTCACAAGACAAGTCTCTTGAGATCTTTGCCACAAAGGTTGATCCTCCTCCTCCTTTGCAAATTGATCTCAACCGCAATGCATCCTCCCCCATGCATGATGACAGTGCCGAGGTGTATGTCCCCAATTCTTCTAGCCAACCACCAAGTAGCCAACCCAATGAAGATCATATCAACGCTAGCGCCATAGTACTCCGTCATGATGCTATTCCTCATGTTGAAGAAGATGCTATTCCTCATGTTGATGATGATGCTATTGTTGCTCTAGAGGAGGATGTTTACTCGGAGAATGAAGAGATCCATTACAATCCAATTGGTAACTTGGATGTCATTGTGCGGCAACAAGACATGG
Organism: Triticum aestivum; assembly: GCF_018294505.1. Classification (NCBI taxonomy): domain Eukaryota; kingdom Viridiplantae; phylum Streptophyta; class Magnoliopsida; order Poales; family Poaceae; genus Triticum; species Triticum aestivum. Next base: position 695,826,720 of record NC_057807.1, on the reverse strand, counting down.
ACCGTACCCTCCCTTATAACCGTATGTATGGGTATAACTCGGATGACGAGGGTCCGGAGGAAGAGTTGGATGAGGATGGGTTGAGTGCGCAAGAAAACGAAATCTACAAGATCCCGCACTCATGGTGCCTATGAGGGGAAGAAGAAGAAAGAAGAGATTCCGGAGTGACATGGATGATCTAGCTGGATACACTGGAATGAAGCAATTTGGTAGTGGTCATTTCATGGAGCCACCGGAAAACAACAATTGTGGAGAATGCAATGACACAGGACACAACGTTAGGACATGCAAGAAACGAAGAACCAACACGGGCACTAGTCAAACACGTGGACGGAGCAGTAGCCTTGGAGGGGGCCGTGGCCGTGGAGGAAGGGCTAACATTGGAGGGGGCCGCGGCCGTGGAGGAAGGACTAGCCTTGGAGGTAGCCGTGGCCGTGGAGGAAGGACTAGCCTTGTAGGGGCCCGTGGTCGTGTATCCGGTGGTTCTAGGACACGTCGGGTTGATAGGGGAAGGCCTATCGACGTGTTGCTCAATCCGGATGGTTAAATAATGTGAATGGTACTACTTTTAATATGTTCATGCATGTGTTGATATATTTGCCTCTTTACATGTCAATGTGTTCATATTTAGACTTAACATCTTTATTTGTTGTAGGGCATGGCTTCATCTGGTTCCATGACAAGGCCACCGTGTGCTCACCATGAAGACATGCCACACAAGTGGAAGGACACATCTTTGGACAAGGTGAAGGAGAAGGATGTGAAGATTCCGCCATGTTGGTGTGGATATGTTTGCAAGGTGAAGGAGTCCACCGACCGAAAGAAGTCATGGACCGAAGGAAGGAGATATATTGTTTGCCCCAATTATGCTTACGATCGTGCGCTTCCAACTAACGCCTATGACCTTCCACCGGTATGCTAGAGAAGTAACATGTTACTCTCAACTGTGTGCCATCACTAACATCCTTTTTATATGCAGTCACCGCCTCCTCTATGCAAGTACTTCAGCTGGATAGATCATGAAGTGCCAAAAGATATCCAAAAGGACCAATTAGAAGATTGTTTTAGGCGCCAACGGCCACAAAAGATATGTAGTACTAAGGCAAAAAGCCATGTGTCGTCAACTTGTCGTGAATGAATTTGCCATTTGTATTGAATTTAGTTTGTTAGTGTATTCTGGGATTTTTCATGATTCTTATTGAAAAACTGTTGTGCTGTGAAGAGAAGTGGGATATAACAGAACAGAGTGCTCTGTTTTCGGAGTTAGAACCCTACCGCCAATGTCCATGGCGGTAGGGTGCTGGACCCTACCGCCAGGTTGCATGGCGGTAGGGGGGGCAACGGTTCTGTGACGAAGAACCAAGACCGTTGGCGGTAGGACCGGACCCTACCGCCATAGGCCATGGCGGTAGGGGGGCAACGGTTCTGCGACGAAGAAACCAAGACCGTTGGTGGTAGGACCGGACCCTACCGCCACAGGCCATGGCGGTAGGGTGCTGGACCCAACCGCCAGGTTGCATGGCGGTAGGGGGGGCAACGGTTCTGTGACGAAGAAACGAAGACCGTTGGCGGTAGGACCGGACCCTACCGCCATGGGCTATGGCGGTAGGGTCTGGTCCCTCCTCTCCCCTATTTTGCCCCATATGTGTCGAATGTTAGCATAATATACCCAATTCTATCTCGCAAGCACATACATAATTCAACTCAACATAGTTCATTAAATCCACGAATAGCACATGTTCAAACTAATTAAAACATGACCCGGTTCGAATGACATCAGTTCAAACTAATAGCTCAAGCTCGACGACACATGTTCTAAAGAGGCAACATAAGCCTCATACCTATCAGACGTTCAATTTGATCGTCACGCCCTTGATTACGCTTCAGTTGAAAGTCTGTGGATCCTGCCCAATGACCCAACAAACCATTCGTTTCACGGAACCAAGCCCATGCAGCACGGCGCGCGGGATTCTCTGCACGCCCTGTTTGATTGCCCATCCTATGACCTGCCCGGGTTTCCTCAAGTCCATCTCACGGAATTCTTCTTTGCTTGCAGTGAACGCAATCTCAACTGCCAAAGCGTGTCTGCAAGCATATTCCCGGTCTTGCAGCTGATCAAGCATCCTCTCTTTCTCCTTCATAAGCTTTCGGAATGCTTTTTCCTCCTTAGCATCAGAAGGTTCCTCGATAAAGTGATACTTGCTGAAATCATTCATAGCCGCATTTGCCTCATCACAACTCTTCAACCATGCTTCACATTCCTTCTTCAAGCAACGGTGTCGCTCCGCCATGATCTTCTCACACGCTATGTTCATAGTCATGGATCGACTGTCCATCCTAAATGAATATACGGGTTTAAGATGACATAAACAAAAACATAAAATAAATTAAGTAGAGTACAACACTCGGTTACTTGATATGACATACAACACCAAGTTCTTAATGAGTTCAAATGTTAAGGGTACAAGTCATAGTAGTTCAAACGACGACCAAGCATAGGGTACATGTCATTACAGTCCAAATGACAAAGATTACATAGCCTCATGCAATACTATGCGGCGTACGGTCCCGGGTTGCAACAAATAACATCATTTCTTTCTTTGACCCATGCCCAACGAGATGCACGGTTCTCATCTGACGAGAATGGTTGGCGAACTAACCAATCAATGACCTGACCATGATTGCCCATGTCTATCTCAGCATATTCTGCCGTTGTCGCACACAATGTAATTTGCATTGCAAGATCATGCCTACAATTTTTTTCCGCCGTCTTGAGCTTCTTCATTAGCCTCTCTTTTTTTGTTATAAAATTTTCGGAACAGTCTCTATTGAAATAATTATATGAAAAGGCCCTACACTCCGCATTCAACGCATCAATGGCTTCGATCCACAAGTTCATCTTTTCCTCAATCAATTCGCGTTCACGGTTCGCCGCCGCCTCAACAGAAGTTTCAAAGAAAACGAACGGTGCCATCCTTAAGCATAACCTAACCCCCATTATGTACATTAAGACTAGCACTAGATCTAGGCACACAAACTTTTCTACAACCAATTCTAAGCACTAAATGGATCATAATAATTGATTTGACCACATGAAAATGATGAGCTAGGGTTTGCAATCAAATGAGCAAATGCAAAGTAAACAAAGATATCAACCAATCAAAATGAGGGGAAATGAGAGAGCCACCTTGAGTGATGAAAATGGTAAGAATCCACCGGAGAAATCTCAAACAAATGAGAGAGATTTGGGAGGCTCTTGTGCTTCAAAGAAAGAGGGGGGGAGAGTTGAGCTCGGTGGAGAGGTGATGTGGGCTGAATGAGTGGTTGAGGAGGGGGGGATATCCAGCCCCTCCCCACCTTATCCAGAACACAGGACCCTACCGCCAGAGGTTATGGCGGTAGGCTCCAGTGACCTACCGCCGTATGGGATGGCGGTAGGCCCTTTTCCACGTCAGCGGCTGCCAATGGCCGTCAGTCGCCGTCAAATGGTCTACCACCGTAGGGTATGGCGGTAGGGCACGCAATCCTACCGCCAGGCACTCTGGTGGTAAGCAAAAGGGTCAGATCCTGAAATTTTTCCGAACTGGGGTCAGATCCCGATTTTCTTTCCAAAAAGGATCAAAACACGAAATTTTGCCACCTCGGCCCACAGATCGCCGCCGGAGCGGACGGCTTCTTCGCCAGCAGCCTCATCCACGAGGCCGACGCCTACTCCGCCGCCCCCGGCGACCTTGTCGAGATGTATCAACATGCGAAAGGAACGGACAAGGGCGATGGGAAAGGGGGCGTGTGGTACTTCTTCACCCCGGCCAGTCGTCACAAGACCAAATGCGGCCGCGGCCGCGGGAGGCGGAAGCGCGCCGTGGCCGCCGCCGGCGAGGGTTACTGTTGGCACTCGGAGAAGGGCGGGATCCCCGTGCTAGACAACCAAGGTAACCTCGTAGGCCATAACGAAACCTCAGCTACGTCAAGAAGTTGTCGGGAGAGAAAGAGAGGATCAGGATCGGCTGGTGCATGGCCGAGTACAGCCTCTACGCCGACGACAAGCAAGACGACCTTGTGCTCTGCAAGGTCTGCGTTTCTCGTCACAGGAGCGAGACGACATACGACGAGGTAATCAATGCTCCCGGTTCCAGTAAAAGGAAGGCCGCTGACGTCCAACATCTGGAGGCTCCACGTCCCCAGACCCCACGCCGCCAGGAACCGCCGATCGTCCAACAACCCGGGATGCTTCACGAGTATGGGCGCTGGTTCATGTCCGACGAAGGCGAGATGATGTTGGCCACCGGAGCAATGGACGACGGCAGCGTGGATCCAGGCGGGTTCTTCACCGACGACATGCTTCAAGATTTTCCCGAGCTCCACGACGCTGTGGTGGCGCATGGGTTCTTCCCCGGCAACCTCGACGGCAAAGTCCAAGAAGGCACTGGCGCCGCAGAGGATGAAGACGACGCCTTCCGGTGCATGTTGGATGAGCTGCTCAGCTTTTGCGACGACACGGCTGTGGCATGCCCCACGCCAGCGCCAACTATTGTCTCCCCTGAGAGTGGATCGTTCCACCACGTGAGGGCCGAATGTACCTTGGAAGACTGCGAACTCTTCAGCCAGTAGATGATGCAGGATATAGAAGATTGTGTAGCTCAATGCTATACTTAGCTAGCTAGTGTAGCTTTGATGTATGTCGTGAACAAGCAAGATATTGTTGATTGTATTGTGATGAACAAGGCAGCAATTCATGTGCCGCAGATTAATTGATTATTCTTTTGTTATATGTTGAGTTTCTCTGTTCTTAAGCTTGAAATCTTGACTAGTTAATAAAGCATGGATGATGAGATCAGCGCACTTTGATGCTCCATCATGCATGGTAGATGTAAGAAGATGTAGCTAGCATGATGCTTCTATAGTGTTTTGCTTATCCATTTTGTGAGTTAACCGTATGCATATACTCTCGTCCATCAGCACATGATAATTTTCTACTAAGCAGTTTTTGCCAGTTTCTCTGTATGTGCATGCTCTCGAAATGTATAAACGTTGTTTGTTTGATTAATTATGTTTTTTTAGAAAAGGAGGATTATCCCCGGCCTCTGTATTGTATCAGAGTGATGCATGCAGTTTCTTTATTAAGCAAAGTGACCGAAAAGACTGCGTTCCAGAATAAGCTCACTAAAAGCTAAAGAAAAATAGAAAAATATAATATGCCACAACCGGTGAAAATAGAACGAGATAACTAAATACATTCATGGAAGTCGCGGCAAAAAAAAAAATCTATTTTCGAGTGTTAATTGTTCTTTTTGCCATGAATGTCATTCCCTGATGAAACCTGGCAAGCACTTAAAATATTTGTCATTCTTTGCCACCAACTATTTTTTTTAGATTTTACTGTTCATGGTGGTATCATAAGAGCTAAAATTCGGATGGGCACTTACCAACACTTTTGTCATGAATGCAAGTGACATTGACATACATGTGATTTTTTTCGAACATTTGGTATCTTATTTGCATTTTTCGGATTTAGTATGAATTATTTATGAAGTTTTCAAATTGACGGTCAAGCGGTGAAAGGGCAAAAGCACAAGACGCCAAAGTGGGTTGGGCAAGACCATGTGTTTTTAGAAACTATGGGCAATTCTGACGAGGGGGACACAACTAAGGGTATAAAACCAATTATCCCATTTTATAAACACACATTGAACACTTTTTTGATATATGATGATTATTTTCTTAAATACATGATAATATTTTCAAGTTAATTTTTGTTATTTGATACATTCTATATTTAACTTCTAAATCACTCTGCATGCTAGCTTGCATCAAAACACGCTGATGGCATTATCCAATTTCTAGTTCATCAAGTATTTATTTCATTCTTAAGATAGAGAGACTGAATTAGTAGCCATTGCTAGCAAATAAACTAGCAACAGATCCATGTTTTTAGGCCAAGGTTGGCCAATAACTAACTTTTTATATGACTTTTTGGCCAAACATGTCTCCTTTTGTTTTACAATTTTTTGCTATAATATATAGAAGGTTGGGAGATCTCATGGTGGGTTGTGACACATCTGTACACCCTTCTCGAAAAACTCTTTTAACAGACCCGCCACTGGGAGGCAAATACTATATATCACTTGTACCGATCAATAGCTAGCACACGCCTACAGAAAAACTGAGAGCAGCGATCGCCCGATAAGCACACACGAATTGGTTACTTTCTGGTTCATACGCTAGATCTCTTGTTCCTTTTCCTCCCGGATTTTTTTTACGATTTCATAATTTCCCTTGTTTTTGGCAGGTTTTTGTGTCTGGTTTCTTCTGTGTTTTTTTTATGCATTATATTTTTTATTGATTTTCTTTTATTAGTTTTCATTTTCTTTATTTCCCCTTTTCTTGTTTTCCTTTTTTTTTCTTTTCCTCGTACTTTATTTTACTTTCACTTACTTTATTTTTTATTTATAAAATAAACATTACACATGACATTTTATCATATAATTTACATATTTTAAACACATGATGGATACTTTTTAACGCACAATTAATATATTTTTCTGTGATGGCTATTTTTTAAATACAGATAATATTTTTCAAGTGTATTTTCTGTCTTACTTGATATATGTTTTTTTCAAAATTATGTAAATATCTTTTTAAAATCATGGCCACTTTAATAATTATATGAATAGTTCCTAAAATATATGAACACTATATTTAAATTCATGAAATTTCTTTTATAAATAAATGATTTTTGGAAAATAAATGATTTTTTTTCTATATAGGTCAATCGGTTTTGATAGTACAAGAACATTTTATTTAGAATAGTAAAATAAATTTTCAGTTGTATTAGATATTCTCAAATGAGTTAGCAATTTTTATTTACGCAAACTATTTTGTCAAATGCGTGAAAGTTAAAATTGAACAAAAATATTTTGGAAATATTTTGTGTATAGTATGATAAAATATACATAAGGGGAGAAAAAGAAAAACAACCAAGTAAAAATACATAAAAAGAAAAGAAAAGGGCAAAAACAACGTAAAGTCACAACAAAAATTGTATCAACCAGGACCACCCCACTGTGTGGGTGTTGTAGGTGAAAGGTGAGCGTTCGGTGAGGGACATGAGGGGTGATAGCGGACAGATGGGTGTAGCTTGGAAAGGTAGTGACTGTATTTCTTGCTACAGGTGATAGATAGGACCGTCAAGGCCAAGAACCATCTAACAAAGTTTATTAACTATAGAAAAAATATAATCAAAAGTATCTGCAACATGGGCATATATGCATGGGCAATCAGATGAAGAAAATGTTGCACATGACGACCCAGCGTAGATCCGACTTATTTTTCACAGGCTAGCAGGGTCAGAACCGTCTTGGAAGGACCTTCATGAAGTAGCCATACTATTTAATGAAATAACTAATTGATATTGCTTCTTTTTCGACGCATTTTAAATGGTATAAATATCCCTCATTAATATCAAGCATGTTTTCCATCCCGGATGTTGCACATGTGCATGTCTTGTACATCTAGCAGTGGGCTCACGAAATTGTGTTGCTGCTAGATTTCTTTAAACTGAAGGGTTCGTCTCGAAAACGAACATGTACAGAATCAGATTTATTTGACAAGGCTATCAAATCGACTTTGGACCTTGTGGCAAAGGAGGTCGGGTATAAGATACCTCCCCGAGGATGGCAGTGGTACTGTGATTGCATTAGTAAGAGGTTGCTTGCCGGCTGGGCAAGTCGGCTAGCAGTGATGTTAAATCTCAATAGTCAGCCTACGTTAGCTGGATCCAGGATCAATTGGCGAGGGACAACACCTCATTGGGAGTATTTATTTGTAGGCTTGATTTACTTCATATAAACGCATTGCCTAGTGTTTGCATATTTTGTTTTGTAGACGGCACCTTCTGGTCTAGTTTTGAACTTACCTTTTGAAACTAATCCTAAATGAAGCAAACTTTATCACCTGGAATAAAATTTTGAGAATTGTTCTCAAGAACCTGTTCTAGAGGATCCAGTTCCAAAGGAATGTACAAAATAAATGTGCTGCCAGTTGAGCGAATGATATATATCGCTCGCCAACATAACACCTTAGAAGGGTCATGACCTGATAAAGTGCACACGATGGGGTGGTCTCCTTTCTGGTTAATGCAACAGGTGTCTTTTTTCTTGGATAACCTCGGTTTTTTTTCTGCTTATTTTATCTTTTCTTGCTTTCGCGTCTTATTACTTCTGTTTTTTCATTTGATTTTCTTCTTGATTTATTTCTATTATTTTCTCCTTTTCCTATTTCCCCTATTTCTTTTTTCTTTTCTTTTCTATTCACATTTAAAAATCAGCATTACACATGACATTTTAAATTGCAAATGCACATTATTTAATATGCGATGACCATTTTTAACACACAATTTACTTTTTTGATAAACTAAAGATGTTTTCTTAAAGATAAGATAACATTTTTATTCGTATTTTTATTTTATATGATACATGATTTTCTTAAAAAAATCTGTGAACATTCTTTTAAGATAAATGAAACTTTTATTTTCTTAATAGATGAATATTTTTTTATAAATTAAATGAATATCTTTCTAAATAGGTCATGAATCATTTTTGAAAGTAAAAGAACATTATTTAGAATAGTCCAACAATTTTTAAATTTTATTACATATATTTAAATGAGTGAGCACTTCTTTTTTTACTTGAACTATTATTTTGAAATGTGGAAAATGAAAATTTGACCAAGAATAGTTTACATTTTGTATATATAAAATAAACGCAGGAGGAGAAAAAGGAAACAACCAAGTAAAAATGAATAAAAAGAACAAATAAAGTAGTAAACCACTGCAAAATCAGAAGAAAGAATTGCGTGAAGTAGGGTGACCCACAATCGAGGCATCGCGGGCGAATGTTGAGCCTTTGGCGAGGGTCATGAAGGATGCTAGCGAGTATATGGGTGTAGCGAGGAAAGGTAGTGACTGTATCACTTGCTATAGCAAAGTCCTATTGTCCTCACGAGCTCAAATGAGCTCCGGATGAACTGTATATTCGAAAAGAAATATGAGAACATATTCAAATATTCTGAAATTGTTTGGTGGGAAACATCGACAAATCTTTTGGATGCTGGCAAGATTTCATCATGATAGAACATTCATGGAAGTCTTGGAAAAAATAACAAAATTGGCACTCCAAAATGCTTTTGAAAATAGCACGAGCATCGGTTTTGTTTTTTTCCATGATTTCCACTATTGTTCTTTCATGATGAAATTTTACAAGCATCCATAAAATTTGTCAATGTTTTTCACAATTTTTTATTTTTCCTCCAACTTTTCCAGAATTTACGGTTCATCCGAGTTTGGGCTGAGAACCATAACGTCCTTGCTACAGGTGATATATAAAATAAACACAGGAGGAGAAAAAGAAAACAAGCAAGTAAAAATAAGTAGAAAGAACAAAAACAACAGCAAAAGCACTGCAAAAATCCAAAAAAAAAACTAATTGCATCAACATGGGTCACTAATAGAAAACAGGGCATCAGTCCCGGTTCCAGAGGGCCTTTAGTCCCGGTTCTGCAACCGGGACTAAAGGCCCCCACTTTTAGTCCCGGCTGGGTTATGAACCAGGACTAAAGAAGCTCCACGTGCCCTCTGTGGGGCGCACATGCAGGAGGACATTTAGTCCCGGTTTGTAACACCGACCGGGACTAAAAGGCAGCCAAGCAACAGTAGTTGCCAGGGGCTGAGGTTTTTGTTTTTCTAAAGGAGGGGTTTAGGGGTTTCATGTTGGGTTTCCTCCTTTCATTTTTGTGTTTACTCTTCAACTATTTTACATTTAGGGTTTCATTTTTATTTTATGTTTTCCATTCAACTGGACCCTAGCTACTACATATAGCAATGAAGGAACCATTAATTACACAACCTTGTCATGAACATATATAGACAGAAGTGACCTCTCTTTCTCTGTGCTTGGTCGAGCAACAAATTTTCGTATATCTATCTGATGCTACTACATATAGTACACGATCATGTATATATACAATATAATATCTCTTATGATCCCTAATATCTACCAAAAATTCCATTGCAATCCCCGATGGTATTCTCCGTCTGTAGGTATGACGTGCTCGAGAAAGAATCCGCCAATTCATCTTGGATTCCTTGTATGCAATCATGTGGTAGGAGTTCGTCCCGCTTCCGCCAGATCTAATTTAAACAAGGGGGTCAATATATATGAATGAAACTCAACAGAATTGAGGTAATAAAATAAAATTGTGAATATTGTTTATGTACTTCAAATTGTTCTGCAGATAAGCCCCGCTCAGAGATCGAGTGGCGAATGAAATCGCAAACATAGTATCCACATGCATTATTCCTGGGTGCCTGCTACAAGCACTTTAAGAGAATAGAGTTCAATCGAAATGATAATCAAGCATGATAATGGTATTGAAACTAGAATCAATGAGAGATGCGCGTAAGTAGCTAGTACTACTTACTTTGGGGTGTGAAAATCGCAGCTCCTTTTTGCATTCACCCGTTACCTTGGTGGTGAACTTTTTCCAACCCCTTCCCGGCAAAGAAAATGAATACTTGATATCAGGAAATGAACGAAAGGTGCCGATATAGTGCGATAATGATTGAACTTAATTCTAGAGCATTTCACTCATGTAGGCCCACTCCTTAGGCTCTTTATGTCTCGAGTCCAAGGCAGTTACTAGTCCCGCGTCAAGCTGAATGGCTAGCAGAATAAAGTGGAAGTTGTGCACGCATAACTCGTCAATTGTAGTTAACCTCGAGTAAGCGAAACAGAATATGCACAAGATAGTAACACTCACTTGAAGTTGTAAGGAAAGAGTATTTCCCTTCTGTTTTGTTGTCGAAGTAACGCGTTTAGCAAGTTTTTCTTAGTATCCTGGGGGTTCTTTTGTACCATATATTCATGTACCGTATTTGGGTTAATGAACCCAATGTCATAGATTTGTCCTCCTCTTTTGCATTCGAGGATTTTCAGTCTGCATAATATAGTGAGGATAATTATGCAATAAACGAGCTGAGCTAGAGACTTAATTACAGAAATAATACTTGCAGATAATAGCAGTTGACGATAGTTTTGTAGATGATGTCTTGATTGAATAACTAAAATTATTCTTCAAATTCAATGTACAACTGCTCGTCTCCATTGAAGCAGTGCTCATCTTTAATTCCCACCAAGATACTGTCGGTCCCTTCCTTGTAGGTTTCCAAGACCAGTCATGGAATCTTCACATCATCGTTGATAGATGCGGGAGCTTCTCAGGTTTGACGAGAGGCTTCCCGTGCTCGTATCTGAAGGTTACTACCTCAGCCATTTCGAACTATACATCATCGTCTAAGTAATCACCAAGAGTGACGCCAAGACGATCAGCCGCTACCCCTGGATCATTAGGGATATCGGTAAACACCTTGAGCCGGCGGGGGGGGGGGGGGGGCACAATTGCTTTTCCTGTTCATCAAGCTGGGGAATTGTTTTCCCACTTTTTGCAGCACTCTAGTACTTCCCAACCAGTTCTCATATGTCTTTACAATATAACAGTCATAGTGTGATAGCGGCGGAGGTGGTGGTGGTCGCCTAAGCGAATCCAGTGTGTGCTTCACTTTTACCGGATCTATTTTCTCCTTTGGAGGTGGAAGTTTCGGTGCAACCTGGCATTTCACATCGGCAACCACGATGGCCTTCTTTTCCTTGTCAGTCATCTCATATGGTAACTTGGCAGGAGCCTTCTTGATGCTTGTACCTGCTCTGAATTTATTCGTTGTTGTAATGCCATAGTAGGTAGGTATGGTGGCTATTTTGAGGAAGGTATATGGTGGGTGTATGGTACCGGTGAGAGTTGCGCGGCACAAGAGAGGCTAGCAATGGTGGAAGGGTGAGAGTGTGTATAATCCATGGACTAAACATTAGTCATAAAGAACTCACATACTTACTGGAAAAATCTATTAGTTATCGAAACAAAGTACTACGCGTATGCTCCTAGCGGGATAGATTGGTAGGAAAAGACCATCGCTTGTCCCCGACCGCCACTCATAAGGAAGACAATCAAAAAAATAAGTCATGCCCCCACTTCATCACATAACGGTTCACCATACGTGCATGCTACGGGAATCGCAAACTTTAACACAAGTATTTCTCAAAACAATCATAAAGAATCAAACTTGTCATAGTATTAAATGCACTTTATATGAAAGTTTTTATCATATTCCTCATGGATGCCTATCATATTAGGACTAAATTTAAAACCAAAGGAAATTGCCATGCTTTTTAGAGACTATCAAAATAATATAAATGAAGCATGGGAGTTCATCAATCTCTATAAAATAAAACCACATCCGTGCTCTAAAAAGATATACTTTAAGCACTAGAGCAATATTGCCTAGCTCAAAAGATATAAGTGAAGCACATAGAGTATTCTAATAAATCATGATACATGTGTGTACCTCTCAAAAGGTGTGTACAGCAAGGATGGTTGTGGAAAACTAAAAAGAAAAGACTCAAATCATACAAGACGCTCCAAGCAAAACACATATCATGTGGTGAATAAAATATAGCCTCAAGTGAAGTTACCGATAGACGGAGACGAAACAGGGGATGCCTTACGGGGAATCCCCAAGCTTAGGCTCTTGGTTGTCCTTGAATATTACCTTGGGGTGCCTTGGGAATCCCCAAGCTTAGGCTCTTGCCACACCTTATTCCATAGTCCATCAAATCCTTACCCAAAACTTGAAAACTTCAGAACACAAAACTAAACAGAAAATCTCATAAGCTCCATTAGTATAAGAAAATAAATCACCACTTCATTGTACTGTTGCAAACTCATTCTTTATTTATATTGGTGTAATATCTACTTTATTCAAACTTTTCCATGGTTCATACCCCCCGATACTACTCATAGATTCATCAAAATAGGCAAACAACACATAGAAAACAGAATCTGTCAGAAACAGAACAATATGTAGCAATCTGTAACTCTCGAATACTTCTGTAACTCCAAAAATTCTGAAAAATAGGAAAACCTGGGAAATTTGTGTACCAATCCAGAGCAAAAAGAATCAGATCAAAAGAATGTTTCAATAAAATCCATGAAATTATTTACTAGGAGCAAAAGTTTCGGTTTTTCAGCAGGATCAAAACAACTATCATCGTAAGCTATCCCAAAGGGCTTACTTGGCACAAATACTAATTAAAACACAAAACCACATCTAACCAGAGGCTAGATGAATTATTCAAATCAAAAAAGGAACAAAAATCAAAGACCAAAAATAAAATTGGGTTGCCTCCCAACAAGCGCTATCGTTTAATGCCCCTAGCTAGGCATAAAACATGAATAGATCTAGGTATTCTCATCTTTGGTATGCAATCCATAAGTAGCTCTCATAATAGATTCATATGGAAATTTAATTTTATTTCTAGGAAAGTGTTCCATGCCCTTGCTCAATGGAAATTGAAATCTAATGTTTCCTTCTTTCATATCAATAATTGCACCAATCGTTCTAAGGAAAGGTCTACCAAGAGTAATAGGACATGTAGGATTGCAATCTATATCAAGAACAATGAAATCTACGGGCACATAATTCCTATTTGCAACAATAAGAACATCATTAGTCCTTCCCATAGGTTTCTTAAGAGTGGAATCCGCAAGATTCAATCCCACTTTTATCAATTTTTGCATCAAGATCTAAAAACTCCGAATCATTGGGATGCCTTTTAACTAAAGTTGACTCATATCCAGTCCCATCTTTATCCAAATTTATATTAGAAAACAAGGATTCAATAGGAGTCACATCAATCACTTTAAGATCTTCATCATTATTTTCACGAAAACTAGAAGAACACGCTTGTTCAAACAAATCTTGTTTAGCACGCATCTTAGCGGTTCTTTCTTTACACTCATCAATGGAAATTCTCATGGCTTTGAGAGACTCATTAATATCATGTTTGGGTGGAATAGATCTAAGTTTCAAAGAATCAACATCAAGAGAAATTCTATCCATGTTCCTAGACAAATCATTATTCTTTAGAAATTTTTCTTCAATCAAAGCATTGATATTGTTTTGCAAACTCATAAATTCTTTAACACTCATCTCAAAATCAGAGGGCATATTATTAAAATTTCCATAAGAATTGTTGTAGTAATTACCATAATTATTAGAGGGATTACTAGGAAGCGGCCTAGGATTAAAGTTACCTCTATACGCATTACTACCAAAGTTGTTCCTACCAACAAAATTCACATCCATAGATTCATTATTATTCCCAATCAAAGTGGACAAAGGCATATCATCAGGATCAATTGAAGCACTCTTATTATCAAATAATTTCATAAGTTCGTCCATCTTTCCACTCAAAACATTAATCTCTTCAATTGCATGCACTTTTTTTACTAGTGGAAGATCTTTCGGTGTGCCATTGAGAATTATTAACCATACTATTATCTAGGAGTTTAGTAGCCTTTCCTAAAGTAATTTCCATAAAAGTGCCTCCGCGGCCGAATCCAAAAGATTTATAGAAGCAAAATTCAATCCGGCGTAAATTTTTTCTATAATCATACACAAATTCAAACCATGAGTTGGGCAAATTCATATCATCAATTTCATCATCTCCCAAGATTGTGCAACATGTTCATGATCAAGTTGCTTAAAATTCGTAATATCGTTCCTAAGGGAGATGATCTTAGCGGGAGGAAAATACTTAGAGATGAAAGCATCTTTACACTTGTTCCATGAATCAATACTATTTTTAGGCAAAGATGAAAACCATGTTTTAGCATGATCTCTAAGTGAAAACAGAAATAGCTTCAATTTAACAATATCATTATCCACATCTTTCTTTCTTTGCATATCACACAAATCAACGAAATTGTTTAGATGGGATGCGACATCTTCACTAGGAATGCCAGAAAATTGATCTTTCATAACAAGATTCACCACAATGGCATTAATTTCACAAGATTCCGCACTAGTGGCGGAGCAATCGGAGTACTGATAAAATCATTGTTATTGGTGTAGGAAAAATCACACAATTTGGTATTCTCTTGAGCCATCGTGACAAAGCAAGCAATACACCACGAGCACACAAAAAGCAAGCGAGAAAGACAAACGGAAGAGGGGCAAAGAAAAGGTAAAAAAAAATTGAAAATCATTTTAGAAGTGGGGGAGAGGAAAACGAGAGGCGAATGGTGTATAATGTGATGCAAGAGATGAGAGTTTATGATGGGTACTTGGTATGTCTTGACTTGGCATAGATCTCCCCGACAACAGCGCTAGAAATTCTTCCTGCTACTTCTTGAGCTTGCGTTAGTTTTTCCCTTGAAGAGGAAAGGGTGATGCAGCAAAGTAGAGATAAGTATTTCACTCAGTTTGAGAACCAATGTATTAATCCAGTAGGAGACAACGCACGAATCACCGAATACCTACACAAACAATCAAACAAGCTTGCACCCAACGCGATAAAGGGGTTGTCAATCTCTTCACGGTTACTTGGAAAAGTGAGATATGATAGAGATAGATAAATGATAAAGTAAATATTTTTGGTATTTTTGGTTTATAGATCGGGAAGTAAAAGATTGCAAGAATAGTAGATCAAAAAATAAAATTGGAGATCGGAAACTTATATGATGGAAAATAGACACGTGGGCCATAAGTTTCACCAGAGGCTTCTCTGAAGATAGAAAATAATACGGTGGGTGAACAAATTACTGCCGAGCAATTGATAGAAAAGCGCAAAGTTATGACGATATCTAAGGCAAGGATCATGAATATAGGAAGCACGTTCGTGTCAAGCAGACCGAAACAATTCTGCATCTACTACTATTACTCCACACAGCGACCGCTATCCAGCATGCATCTAGAGTATTAAGTTCATAAAGAACGGAGTAATGCATTAAGTAAAATGACATGTTGTAGAGGAATTGCACTAGTAGAGAAAGGGCCTTTTGTCCCGGTTCGTAAGGGCCTTTTGTCCCGGTTTTGGAACCGGGACTAAAAGGTCGTTACTAATGCCCTTGGCCTTTAGTCCCGGTTCTTACACGAACCGAGACAGATGGGCCTCCACGTGGCCGCTGCGGCCAGCCCAGGCAGGGGGCCTTTGGTCTCGGTTGGTGACACCAACCGAGACCAATAAGCATCCACGCGTCAGCAGCTGGCTGGAGCTGAGTTTTTTTTGAAAGGGCTGGTTTAGGGGTTTTGGGGGTTAATTTAGGTTGTTATTAGCTAGCTAATAGAGAGAAGTGTCCTCTCTTATATATCTCCGTGCTTGGTTTACCAACGCTACTGCTATGCCTAACGTTAACATGGCTTAGATTGAAGTGAAGGCAACATGTGGTGCATGTCAAAAGTAATACTAATCCTAAGTTCATCAAGTTTGGATTGTACTACTTTCGACATGCACGACATGCATGTTGCCTTCACTTCAATCCAATCCATGTTCATTTCACCCGCTCGCGTCATGCATCATCATATATAATAACAAGTCCTACTAATTAATCATCATCATACAACTTCTACTCGTTATTAATAGCAAGTCATACGATCATCATCCTCATAGTCATCGAACCAACCCTACTTAATTGTTATTAGCACATGATCATAATTATGAGGTATAAATATACCCTCTTTAAGGTAAAATAGCATAAAACAATATAGACCCCGACATTGTGTTGTGATGGCACACCGTGGCCACAAACATGTCATCGACCGCTTTGATATATAGTACACCAACAGAAACAAAAGTGATGCATGCTATACATTACTGGTTTCATTCAAAAATAGCTACAGGTACTGAATAGTTCATCTATTGGGGGTGAGTACCTCTGGTGATTGCCAATCATATCAATAGACATAGACGATGTCATCGATGGACTATGATCTCCTCAGTGGTGCCATGCATCTTAGTATTCACTGGGAAAATCAGGAAAAGACATTCAGATTTGACAACAGTAGTTATAAAGACGTTATAAAGAGAGAAGGAGCATGATTGGAGTTGTCTGGTAGAGGTTGCAAGCTGCAACTCACATGGCACCAACACACATGCACGTTACGTGCACATAGCCAATCTGACTTCTCAAGCAGGTTGATTGATTCCGGATAGATGTGTTACAGTATACGTATGTACGCACAACTGTTCATGACAGAGATGAATTTCTTCCAGCAGCTATCACATGCACTGATGCACATGAGACATAATTGATGGCATCAGGTTCTTGATCATACTGGCCTTGGGCTTCGTCCTTTGAATAGCGATGAATCCTCCCGATACGATTATGCACAGAGCTCGACTTGAATATACACGCACACAACTTCCTGATTGAGCATGCACTTGATTAAGCTTTAAGGCCTGAAATACAACCCAATAGGGCTCATTGGAGGCTGGAAGAGAGAAGAGGTGGAAGAGGATACGCAGCCCACGGCGGTAGCGGCTGACGCCCTATAGCCAATTTCGATAGAAGCCGGCGGCGGCTGCGTACATGAGGAAGATAGAGGTTGGGGAGAGATCGTTTTTTTTTAACCTTCATTTGTATACTGCAGATAAAGGAGTTTGGGCCTTTTCGGCGAGTCTTGGCCGAGGATTTTACAACTTGATCTACACCAATACAGAGTGCTCTCGATCAGATAAATACGCAGCAGCCACGCGATGGGAAACAACCATGCGGGCGAGGGGGCACAGGAGGGAGATACACACGATCATCTTTTAGACATCGCTGCCATGCATGTATGAGGCAGCCATAGATGGATTATTTTTCTTTAGATGTGGTGATATGGAAAGATGGGGGGAAGGTTCTGTGTTTTCTAGGGTTAGGAGAATGGTTATTAAAAAACTGGGTGAAACGGTTCAGTTCTTACTTTGGGTTGGATTGGTTCAGGTTTTATTAGGCTGAATCTTTTTTAGTTTGGTTTTGGTTTGGGTATGTGAAGAAACCAATTTGGGTATAGTTGGTTATGGGTTTAAACAGTTTGGTTATTAGCGGCTATAAACTATGGGTCCAAACCGGTTTTTGGGCATTGGTTATGTGCAATAACCAACGACACATCGATAACAAATATCTTTGGTCCGCGTACATGCTGTGATGCACTATGTAATTATGTATTATGGGGAAGCACCACATGCAAATCGAAAGTGTTTGCTTGCTTTAGCTAAGCAATTGGTTTTAATACACTTGTGAGTGAGCTTTTTGGTCGTAGGCATCTTTTTGCCTGTTGTGTGTTGACCGTATTGTTGGGGAACGTAGTAATTTCAAAAAATTTTCTACGCACACACAAGATCATGGTGATGGCATAGCAACGAGAGGGGAGAGTGTTGTCCACGTACCCTCGTAGACCGTAAGCGGAAGCGTTAGCACAACGCGGTTGATGTAGTCGTACGTCTTCACGATCCGACCGATCCAAGCACCGAACGTACGGCACCTTCGAGTTCAGCACACGTTCAGCTCGATGACGATCCCCGGGCTCCGATCCAGCAAAGCTTCGGGGATGAGTTCCGTCAGCACGATGGCGTGGTGACGATGATGATGTTCTACCGGCGCAGGGCTTCGCCTAAACTCCGCGACGATATGACCGAGGTGGAATATGGTGGAGGCGGGCACCGCACACGGCTAAGGAACGATCCGTAGATCAACTTGTGTGTCTATGGGGTGCCCCCCGCCCCCGTATATAAAGGAGGGAGGGGGGAGGCCGGCCGGCCCTTGTGGGCGCGCCAAGAGGAGGAGTCCTCCTCCTAGTAGGAGTAGGACTCCTCCTTTCCTACTCCTACTAGGAGGGGAAAGGAAGGGGGGAGGGGGGAAGGAAAGAGGGGGGCACCGCCCCCCCTCCTAGTCCAATTCGGACCAGAGGGAGAGGGGGCGCGCGGCCCTCCCTGGCCGCCCCTATCTCTTCCCACCAAGGCCCATGTGGCCCATTAACTCTCCGGGGGGGGGTTCCGGTAACCCTCCGGCACTCCGGTTTTCTCCGAAATCACCCGGAACACTTCCGGTGTCTGAATATAGTCGTCCAATATATCAATCTTTATGTCTCGACCATTTCGAGACTCCTCGTCATGTCCGTGATCACATCCGGGACTCCGAACAAACTTCGGTACATCAAAATTTATAAACTCATAATAAAACTGTCATCGTAACTTTAAGCGCGCGGACCCTACGGGTTCGAGAACTATGTAGACATGACCTAGAACTATTCTCGGTCAATAACCAATAGCGGAACCTGGATGCCCATATTGGTTCCTACATATTCTACGAAGATCTTTATCGGTCAAACCGCATAACAACATACGTTGTTCCCTTTGTCATCGGTATGTTACTTGCCCGAGATTTGATCGTCGGTATCCAATACCTAGTTCAATCTCGTTACCGGCAAGTCTCTTTACTCGTTCCGTAATGCATCATCCCGTAACCAACTCATTTGGTCACATTGCTTGCAAGGCTTATAATGATGTGCATTACCGAGAGGGCCCAGAGATACCTCTCCGACAATCGGAGTGACAAAACCTAATCTTGAAATACGCCAACCCAACATGTACCTTTGGAGACACCTGTAGTACTCCTTTATAATCACCCAGTTACGTTGTGACGTTTGGTAGCACCCAAAGTGTTCCTCCGGTAAACGGTAGTTGCATAATCTCATAGTTACAGGAACGTGTATAGGTCATGAAGAAAGCAATAGCAACATACTAAACGATCAAGTGCTAAGCTAACGGAATGGGTCATGTCAATCACATCATTCTCCTAATGATGTGATCCCATTAATCAAATGACAACACATGTCTATGGTTAGGAAACATAACCATCTTTGATTAATGAGCTAGTGAAGTAGAGGCATACTAGTGACTATATGTTTGTCTATGTATTCACACATGTATCATGTTTCCGGTTAATACAATTCTAGCATGAATAATAAACATTTATCATGAAATAAGGAAATAAATAATAACTTTATTATTGCCTCTAGGGCATATTTCCTTCAGTCTCCCACTTGCACTAGAGTCAATAATCTAGTTCACATCAGCATGTGATTCAACACCAATATTCACATCTGTATGTGATTAATACCCATAGTTCACATCATCATGTGATCAACACCCAAAGGGTTTACTAGAGTCAATAATCTACTTCACATCGCTATGTGATTAACACCCAAAGGAGTACTAAGGTATGATCATGTTTTGCTCGTGAGAGAAGCTTAGTCAACGGGTCTGTCATATTCAGAGCCGTATGTATTTCGCAAATATTCTATGTCCACAATGTTCTGCACGGAGCTATTCTAGCTAATTGCTCCCACTTTCAACATGTATCCAGATTGAGACTTAGAGTCATCTGGATTGGTGTAAAAGCTTGCATCGATGTAACTTTTACGACGAGCTCTTTTATCACCTCCATAATCGAGAAATATTTCCTTAGTCCTCACTAAGGATATTCTTGACCGCTGTCTAGTGATCTACTCTTAGATCAAAATTGTATTCCTTTGCCAAACTCAGAGCAAGGTATACAATAGGTCTGGTTCACAGCATAGCATACTTTATAGAACCTATGACTGAGGCATAGGGAATGACTTTTCATTCTCTTTCTATTTTCTGCCATGGTCGGGTCTTGAGTCTTACTCAACTTCATACCTTTGCATCACAGGCAAGAACTCCTTCTTTGACTGTTCCATTTTGAACTATTTCAAAAATTTATCAAGGTATGTACTCATTGAAAAATCTTATCAAGCGTCTTGATCTATCTATATAGATCTTGATGCTCAATGTGTAAGCAGCTTCACCGAGGTCTTGCTTTGAAAAACTTCTTTCAGACACTCCTTTATGCTTTCCAGAAAATTCTACATCATTTCCAATTAATAATATGTCATTCACATATACTTATCAGAGATGCTGTAGTGCTCCCACTCACTTTCTTGTAAATATAGGTCTTTCCAAAAGTCCGTATAAAACCATATGCTTTGATCAACTCATCAAAGCGTATATTCCAACTCCGAGATGCTTGCACCAGTCCATTGATGGATCACTGGAGCTTGCACATTTTGTTAGCACCTTTAGGATTGACAAAACCTTCTGGTTGCATCATATACAACTCTTCTTTAATAAATCCATTAAAGAATGCAGTTTTGACATCCATTTGCCAGATTTCATAAAATGTGGCAATTGCTAACATGATTCGGATAGACTTAAGCTTCGATACGAGTGAGAAAATCTCATCGTATTCAATACCTTGAACTTGTCGAAAACCTTTCGCAACAAGTCGAGCTTAGTAGATAGTAACACTACGATCAGTGTCCGTCTTCCTCTTGAAGATCCATTTATTTAACATGGCTTGCTGATCATCGAGCAAGTCAATCAAAGTCCATACTTTGTTCTCATACATGGATCATATCTCAGATTTTATGGCCTCAAGGCATTTTGCGGAATCTGGCCTCATCATCGCTTCCTCATAGTTTGTAAGTTTATCATGGTCTAGTAACATGACTTCCAGAACAGGATTACCGTACCACGCTGGTGCGGATCTTACTCTGGAAGACCTACAAGGTTTTGTAGTAACTTGATCTGAAGTTTCATGATCATCATCATTAGCTTCCTCACTAATTGGTGTAGGAATCACTGGAACTGATTTCTGTGATGAACTACTTTCCAATAACAGAGAAGGTACAATTACCTCATCAAGTTCTACTTTCCTCCCACTCACTTCTTTTGAGAGAAACTCCTTCTCTAGAAAGGATCCATTTTAGCAACTAATATATTGCCTTTTGATATGTGATAGAAGGTGTACCCAACAGTTTCCTTTGGGTATTCTATGAAGACGCACTTCTTCGATTTGGGTTCGAGCTTATCAGGTTGAAACTTTTCCACCTATGCATCGCAGCCCCAAACTTTAAGAAACGACAACTTTGGTTTCTTGCTAAACCACAGTTTATAAGGCGTTGTCTCAACGGATTTTGATGGTGCCCTATTTAAAGTGAATGCAGTTGTCTTTAATGCATAACCCCAAAACGATAGTGGTAAATCGGTAAGAGACATCATAGATTCCACTATATCCAATAAAGTACTGTTATGACATTCGGACACACCATTAAGCTGTGGTGTTCCAGGTGGCATGAGTTTGTGAAACTATTCCACATTGTTTTAATTGAAGACCAAACTCGTAACTCAAATATTTGTCTCCGCGATCAAATTGCAGAAACTTTATTTTCTTGTTACGATCATTCTCCACTTCACTCTGAAATTCTTTGAATTTTTCAAATGTTTCAGACTTGTGCTTTATTAAGTAGATATTCTCATATCTGCTCAATTCATCTTGTGAAGGTCAGAAAATAACGATACTTGCCACGAGCCTTAACACTCATCGGATCGCATACATCGGTATGTATTATTTCCAATAAGTCAGTAGATCGTTCCATTGTTCCGGAGAAAGGAGTTTTAGTCATCTTGCCCAAAAGGCACGGTTCGCAAGCATCAAATGATTCATAACCAAGTGATTCCGAAAATCCATCTTTATGGAGTTTCTTCATGCACTTTACACCGATATGACCCAAACGACAGTGCCACAAATAAGTTGCACTATCATTATTAACTTTGCATCTTTTGGCATCAATATTATGAATATGCGTATCACTACGATCAAGATCCAACAAACTATTTTCATTGGGTGTATGACCATCAAAGGTTTTATTCATTTAAATAGAACAACAATTATTCTTTGACTTTAAATGAATAATCATATCGCAATAAACATGATCAAATCATATTCATGCTCAACGCAAACGCCAAATAACATTTATTTAGGTTTAACACTAATCCCGAAAGTATAGGGAGTGTGAGATGATGATCATATCAATCTTGGAACTACTTCCAACACTCACCGTCACTTCCCCTTCAACTAGTCTCTATTTATTCTGTAACTCCTGTTTCGAGTTACTAATCTTAGCAACCGAACAAGTATCAAATACTCAGGGGCTACTATAAACACTAGTAAGGTACACATCAATAACCTGTATATCAAATATACCCTTGTTCAGTTTGCCATCCTTCTTATCCACCAAATATTCAGGGTATTTCCGTTTCCAGTGACCATTTCCTTTGCAGTGTAAGCACTCAGTTTCAGGCTTTGGTTCAGCTTTGGGCTTCTTCGTGGGAGTGCCAACTTTCTTGTCATTCTACTTGAAGTTCCCCTTTCTTTCCCTTTGCCCTTTTCTTGAAACTAGTGATCTTGTCAACCATCAACACTTGATGCTCTTTCTTGATTTCTACCTTCGTCGATTTCAACATCACGAAGAGATCGGGAATCATTTTCGTCATCCCTTGCATACTATAGTTCATCACAAAGTTCTACTAACTTGGTGATGGTGACTAGAGAACTCTGTCAATCAATATCTTATCTGGAAGATTAACTCCCACTTGATTCAAGCAATTGAAGTACCCAGACAATCTGAGCACATGCTCACTAGTTGAGCGATTCTCCTCCATCTTTTGGCTAAAGAACTTGTTGGAGACTTCATATCTCTCAACTCGGGTATTTTCTTAAAATATTAACTTCAACTCCTAGAACATCTCATATGGTCCATGACATTCAAAACGTCTTTGAAGTCCCGATTCTAAGCCGTTAAGCATGGTGCACTAAACTATCAAGTAGTCATCATATTGAGCTAGCCAAACGTTCATAACGTCTGCATCTGCTCCTGCAATAGGTCTGTCACCTAGCGGTGCATTAAGGACATAATTCTTCTGTGCAGCAATGAGGATAAACCTCAGATCACGGATCCAATCCGCATCATTGCTACTAACATCTTTCAACACAATTTTCTCTAGGAACATATCAAAATAAACATATGAAAGCAACAACGCGAGCTATTGATCTATAACATAATTTGCAAAATACTACCAGGACTAAGTTCATGATAAATTTAAGTTCAATTAATCATATTACTTAAGAACTCCCACTTAGATAGACATCCCTCTAATCCTCTAAGTGATTACGTGATCCATATCAACTACACCATGTCCGATCATCACGTGAGATGGAGTAGTTTTAATGGTGAACATCACTATGTTGATCATATCTACTATATGATTCACGCTCGACCTTTTGGTCTCCGTGTTCCGAGGCCATATCTGTATATGCTAGGCTCGTCAAGTTTAACCCGAGTATTCCACGTGTGCAACTGTTTTGCACCCGTTGTATTTGAACGTAGAGCCTATCACACCCGATCATCACGTGGTGTCAAAGCACGAAGAACTTTCGCAATGGTGCATACTCAGGGAGAATACTTCTTGATAATTAGTGAGAGATCATCTTAAAATGCTACCGTCAATCAAAGCAAGATAAGATGCATAAAGGATAAACATCACATGCAATCAATATAAGTGATATGATATGGCCATCATCATCTTGTGCTTGTGATCTCCATCTTCGAAGCACCGTCGTGATCACCATCGTCACCGGCGTGACACCTTGATCTCCATCGTAGCATCGTTGTCGTTACGCCATCTATTGCTTCTACGACTATCGCTACCGCTTAGAGATAAAGTAAAGCAATTACAGGGCGTTTGCATTTCATACAATAAAGCGACAACCATATGGCTCCTGCCAGTTGCCGATAACTTCGGTTACAAAACATGATCATCTCATACAATATAATATAGCATCACGTCTTGACCATATCACATCACAACATGCCCTGCAAAAACAAGTTAGACTTCCTCTACTTTGTTGTTGCAAATTTTACGTGGCTGCTACGGGCTTTAGCAAGAACCGTTCTTACCTACGCATAAAAACCACAACGATAGTTCGTCAAGTTGGTGCTGTTTTAACCTTCGCAAGGACCGGGTGTAGCCACACTCGATTCAGCTAAAGTGAGAGAGACAGACATCCGCCAGCCACCTTTAAGCACGAGTGCTCGTAACGGTGAAACCAGTCTCGCGTAAGCGTATGCGTAATGTCGGTCCGGGCCGCTTCATCTCACAATACCGCCGAACCAAAGTATGACATGCTGGTAAGCAGTATGACTTGTATCGCCCACAACTCACTTGTGTTCTACTCGTGCATATAACATCAACGCATAAAACCTAGGCTCGGATGCCACTGTTGGGGAACGTAGTAATTTCAAAAAAATTCCTACGCACACGCAAGATCATGGTGATGGCATAGCAACGAGAGGGGAGAGTGTTGTCCACGTACCCTCGTAGACCGTAAGCGGAAGCGTCAGCACAACACGGTTGATGTAGTCGTACATCTTCACGATCCGACCGATCCAAGCACCGAACGTACGGCACCTCCGAGTTCAGCACACGTTCAGCTCGATGACGATCCCCGGGCTCTGATCCAGCAAAGCTTCGGGGATGAGTTCCGTCAGCACGACGGCGTGGAGACGATGATGATGTTCTACCGGCGCAGGGCTTCGCCTAAACTCCATGACGATATGACCGAGGTGGAATATGGTGGAGGGGGGCACCGCACACGGCTAAGGAACGATCCGTAGATCAACTTGTGTGTCTATGGGGTGCCCCCCGCCCCCGTATATAAAGGAGGTAGGGGGGAGGCCGGCCGGCCCTTGTGGGCGCGCCAAGAGGAGGACTCCTCCTCCTAGTAGGAGTAGGACTCCTCCTTTCCTACTCCTACTAGGAGGGGAAAGGAAGGGGGAGAGGGGGGCGCCGCCCCCCCTCCTAGTCCAATTCGGACCAGAGGGAGAGGGGGCGCGCGGCCCTCCCTGGCCGCCCCTCTCTCTTCTCACCAAGGCCCATGTGGCCCATTAACTCTCCGGGGGGGTTCTGGTAACCCTCCGGCACTCTGGTTTTCTCCGGAATCACCCGGAACACTTCCTGTGTCGTAATATAGTCGTCCAATATATCAATCTTTATGTCTCGACCATTTCGAGACTCCTCGTCATGTCCGTGATCACATCCGGGACTCCGAACAAACTTCGGTACATCAAAACTTATAAACTCATAATAGAACTGGCATCGTAACTTTAAGCGTGCGGACCCTACGGGTTCGAGAACTATGTAGACATGACCTAGAACTATTCTCGGTCAATAACCAATAGCGGAACCTGGATGCCCATATTGGTTCCTACATATTCTACGAAGATCTTTATCGGTCAAACCGCATAACAACATACGTTGTTCCCTTTGTCATCGGTATGTTACTTGCCCGAGATTTGATCGTCGGTATCCAATACCTAGTTCAATCTCGTTACCGGCAAGTCTCTTTACTCGTTCCATAATGCATCATCCCGTAACCAACTCATTTGGTCACATTGCTTGCAAGGCTTATAATGATGTGCATTACCGAGAGGGCCCAGAGATACCTCTCCGACAATCGGAGTGACAAAACCTAATCTTGAAATACGCCAACCCAACATGTACCTTTGGAGACACCTATAGTACTCCTTTATAATCACCCAGTTACGTTGTGACGTTTGGTAGCACCCAAAGTGTTCCTCCGGTAAACGGTAGTTGCATAATCTCATAGTTACAGGAACGTGTATAGGTCATGAAGAAAGCAATAGCAACATACTAAACGATCAAGTGCTAAGCTAACGGAATGGGTCATGTCAATCACATCATTCTCCTAATGATGTGATCCCATTAATCAAATGACAACACATGTCTATGGTTAGGAAACATAACCATCTTTGATTAATGAGCTAGTCAAGTAGAGGCATACTAGTGACTATATGTTTGTCTATGTATTCACACATGTATCATGTTTCCGGTTAATACAATTCTAGCATGAATAATAAACATTTATCATGAAATAAGGAAATAAACAATAACTTTATTATTGCCTCTAGGGCATATATCCTTCACGTATCTCAACGATAACTTTGTTCCCAAACTGTTATAGATGCACTTATGCCTTTTCTATCTCATTTTCTTCTTAACATGTCAATTTGTGCAATCATATGTACATTGAAGCAAACCCATAGTTATGTATTGGGTTTAAACCCATAGTTATGTATTGGGTTTAAATTAGTTTGGGTGAAAAAAATAGAGGGTTCGGTTTTGGTTGGGCTGAAAATGACATTAAACGAGTATGGTTCAAGTATGGTTTTAAGAGATACATGTACGGGTATGGTTCAAGTATGGTTTAAGTATGAAACCATTCTCAGATTTAGTTAGAAGCTGAAGAGAAGGTCGGTCCTCTAGGCCAAGAGTTCGGTCTAAACACGTTTGCCACTCAAAATCAACATATGTGCATGGATAACTCAAAGTCAGGATTGGACGGCTGGCCTTATAAAATATTAGACGTTTCTCTAATCTATATTATAACGTGTAGATGCCTCTTAGAACCAGAATCTTGAAAATATCAATGTACATTACATTGCGTATTTTACTAAACGGCTGAAAAAAGACTGGTTAATCTAAACCGCTATAATTCGGTCCCACCAGATTAATGGCTCCTAATTACTGATTAACGTGGTAATTTTTTGGAAGTGCCTAATTAGTATAGGTATAGAGGTATAGATAGATAGATATAGCTTTCCTTTGTTTCAAAATTTTCATGATCTTCAAAACCCATCATCTTCAAGACATAGCGTCTTACATGGCATGGGATAAGCTAGTTGAATTGTAAAAGATGAAAATTAAACATTGAAATAGTTGAAGTCATGCTTAATTACGAAAAAACACTTGTCATCGTTGCGTACCGTTTCAACATCGAAGGTCTCCTCGAGCTTAATGCTGAAGCGCCGATCTTCGTCCAGCTGAAGGAACCTGTCGCATAGACCTCGATCGTCGTGACACCAGCTGCACTCCCCCAGGAGACTTTCATCGTCCGAGTATGACATTTTCTACATTTATAATTCAAAGATTAAACTTGTACAATTAAATATATGTACTAAAAACCTAAATTAGATCATTATTTTTTGAGAAAATCCAGGTCACTCGATATTTCCTACATATTCTAGCACAAGTCATACCAGAATTCACGAAAAAATCCGGCATGACCTTTGCTAAAAAAGGACATATTGAGCGCCTGAAATTTGCCGGAACGGAAATTAATGAACACTCCGGCAAAACATAGGCCAGAATCGTGAAAATATCAATGTACATTACATTGCGTATTTTACTAAACGGCTGAAAAAAGACTGGTTAATCTAAACCGCTATAATTCGGTCCCACCAGATTAATGCCTCCTAATTACTGATTAACGTGGTAATTTCTTAGAAGTGCCTAATTAGTATAGGTATAGAGGTATAGATAGATAGATATAGATTTTCTTTGTTTCAAAATTTTCATGGTCTTCAAAACCCATCCTCTTCAAGACATAGCGTCTTACATGGCATGGGATAAGCTAGTTGAATTGTTAAAGATGAAAATTAAACATTGAAATAGTTGAAGTCATGCTTAATTACGAAAAAACACTTTCGTCGTTGCATACCGTTTCAACATCAAAGGTCTCCTCGAGCTTAATGCTGAAGCGCCGATCTTCGTCCAGCTGAAGGAACCTGTCGCACAGACCTCAATCGTCGTGGCACCAGCTGCACTCCCCTGGGAGACTTTCGTCGTCCAAGTATGACATTTTCTACGTTCATAATTCAAAGATTAAACTTATACAATTAAATATATGTACTAAAAACCTAAATTAGATCATTATTTTTTGACAAAATCTAGGTCACTCGATATTTCCTACATATTCTAGCACAAGTCATACCAGAATTCACGGAAAAATCCGGCATGACCTTTGCTAAAAAAGGACATATTGAGCGCCTGAAATTTGCCGGAACGGAAATTAATCAACACTCCGGCAAAACATAGGCCACTCGGAGGTGTAACCTGAACATCACAGGCCACTTGGGTAACCACATATCCTATTTGAGCAACACAAGATATACATGGAGATTTGGCTGGTCTCACCTCGAGGTCGGAGGGGGTCGGCGACGGGGACGACGGTGGGGATGATGGAGGGGCTCCTTGATTTCTGCTAAAGCAAAAAACCCTATAAGTTATCACTAATACATCCTGAATTATTGCTAAAACTAAAAAAATAACAACAAATATGACATGTTCAACTAGTTCTATTAATTCAACTAGTTCTTACTAAATATAAACTTACTATAAATAGAAAAAACTAGTTCTTTCTAAAAATAAAGTAGTTCAACTAGTTATAATAATTATCTTACTAAAAATACATTAGTTCTATTAATTCAACTAGTTTAACTAGTTTATTATTTTACTTACTAAACTAGTTCAACTAAGACTAAACTAGTTCAACTAGTTTATTAATTTACTTACTAATTATTTTAAACACTTACTAAAAACAGTAAAAAAACTACATTATACAATAGTAAAAACATCTACTATTAACCATACTGCCCTAGTTAACTAGTACCATCACCACTACTAATTAACATCTACTACTACTAAAAATCATTATCTATGAACCCTAAATTAACATCTACTACTACTAAAAAAACATCTAGTACTAACTAAGCAGAGAGAAAGGGCGTGGGGGAGGGGTGGGGGCTTATAGAGAGGGGAGAGACGGTGGCGGGGAGGTGCTCGGCGACGGAGAGGTAGGGGCGGAGAGGGCGGGCTCGGGATCGGGAGGCGGCGGTGCTGGGCGGGCGAGGACGGCGACGGTGAGGTCGAGGGCGGCGACGGTGGCGTCGAGAGTGGCGGCGGGCGGCGGCAGTGAGGTTGAGGGCGGCCTCGGGCGGCGGCAATGAGGGCAGGCTCGGGCGGTGGCGACAGAGGAGTAGGGGAACAGGGGGAAAGGAGGACTTAGCAAAATTTTGAGCCCGCGGGTGATTAAGTCGAACTAGCAGTAGCGCACTTTAGCAAGCGCGCTATAGCTAACATAGCAATAGAGCGTTTTACATAAAAACGCTACTGATAAGTCTAAGCACGCATCAACAATATACATCGGTCATCATTGAACTTTTTGTGTAGAATCTAAATAGTCAACATGAATCATCACAGTACTTATATAGGCACTGATGAAGATTCATATTGCAGCCACAAATACTACACATATAGTTCAATGAAGACCAAGTGCTCGAGATAGTTTGAGAAGTAACATATTTAAGGTGGTAAACACCTTGTTCACTTAATTAGGTGCAATACTTAGCAGCAGCGCGTTTTGAAGAAAAACGCTGCTACTAAGTACTTTAGCAGTAGCGCGTCCAGGGAAGGGCGCTACTACTATATCTAGCCTGGAGGCAACACCGTGGCAATTATAGTAGTAGCGCTTGTTTCACCTAGAGCGCTACTGCTACCACGTTATTAGTAACGAGCTTTCTTCAAGCTCACTACTGCTAATTAGCAGCAGCATTTGTTTTTAAACCGCTCTGCTGCTAAGATTCTATGTATAAGGTTTTCTCTAGTAGTGTCATCGTCATCATACAACTTCTACTCATTATCATGATAACAAGTCATACTCATCATCATCATAGTCATCTAGCCAACCCTACTTAATTGTTCTTAGCACATGATCGGGAGTATTAGCTAGGATCTAACTACCCTCTCTAAGGTAGAATAGCATAAAACAAGATAGGCATTGACTCTCCATTATGGAGAATAGAGATTATCCTGTCTTCAATTCTTGCGCTCGGCACAGTGTTGCTTCCAAGTAGCTCCCTACGATTGACCATACATTTTTTCCAATCTTTGATTGTCATGTCTTCATCGATTTTAGAAATCCATTATGGACAACAGTGATGCCTATTAGGATGACCTAGCCATAAGCTCATAACATCAAGGCGACCTTTCTAAAACATCAGATGAGGCACACAATCCTTCATGATTTTTTGTTGACAAACATAGAAATAACTTCGTAGTTAGCAATGTAGTTTAGTTTTAGAAGAATTTATGCAAAAGATGCACAAACGTTGTAATAGTAAAAAAATCTTACCATGCGATCTCCATGGATGTTATCGTAGTTCAACACGTGCACTAGTGGCACGTATTGACCATAATGTGCAGGATTTTGATAATAGATATTGTAATTCTCAAGATCACTAATAAATGAGATAAGATGATCTTTCTCCTCATAAGTTAATTCTGCGCCATCAGTGTAGTAGGTTCTGTCTACCATCTTCCGTACATTTTTTTGAAGAATGAAAATAAGCTGTTAATGGAAATAAGCTGTCAACTATTTTGAAATAAACAATATAAATTACTTAACAAATATGTTTAAGAAACTCACATAGAGATAGAATTGGAAGCATATTAACAAGGATCCAAATGTTCATATTATCTTCGTCGATGTTAGGATCATCAAGATCCAAGGTGACAGGCATACCCTCATGGAAATCATACGCCTTGCAAAGTGCTTCCCAATTCCAGCAACCAAAATGGGATACACTTTCAGAATTGTATAGATTTACAGCAAAATCAAAACCATGATGAGTCCATAGGTGAATTATCTTTGTTTCCATATTTTCATGATCTTCAAAATCCATCCTCTACAAGACATAGCGTCTTGCATGGCATGGGATTAGCTAGTCGAATTGTAAAAGATGAAAATTACATGTTGAAGAAGCAGAAGTCGAGCTTAATTACGAAAAAAAACACTTTGCGTCGTTGCGTACCATTTCAACATCGAAGGTCTCCTGGAGCTTAATGTTGAAGCGCCGACCTTCTACCAGGTGAGGCCTGTCGTGGAAACCCCGGTCGTTGCTGCACCAGTCCCACTGCGGGAGACTTTTGTCATCCGACGACATTTCCTATGTTCATAATTCAAAGATCACTAATACAGCTACAACCCTAGATTAGATCATTATTATTCATGATGGGTTGACTATCGCTCCGTCAAGTCTTTTTTTGAAAACTCTCAGCTCACGTGGTGTATATATTCAACCGTTGGTGATGGTCGCTCCTCCCTTCATCCCCGAGTGCATTAAACCAAAATGTCTAGCACACGAGAATGAAGGAGAAGTGACCCCCACGAAAACAGTCGGCATTCTTCTTCTCTCATATATGGTGGAGTCTCGACAGACTTAAAGTCAACCCAAAATGTCATTTACTACCTCTGTCTCAGTTTACAAGTCCTACGTGTATACCTAAGTTGTCAATTTTATCAATCTAATATAAATTATATAACACAAAAATTAGACCATTTGAAAATAGAACATCTAAAGTTTATATTGGTATATTTTTTGTAATATATGACTTGTATTAGGTTGGTCAAATTGACAACCTAGGGGTATGCGCACATCCTGTAAACTGAGAGAGAGGAAGTAATTATCTTTCTAGAAAATCCAGGCCACTCGATATTTCCTACATATTCTAGCACAGGTCATGCCAAAATTCACCAAAAAATCTAGCATGACCTTTGCTAAAAAAGACATGTTGAGCGCCTGAAATTTGCCAGAATAGAAATTAATCAACACTCTGGCAAAACATAGGCCACTCGGAGGTGTTACCTGCAAACATGGCCGGCCACTTGGGCAAGCACATATCCTATTTGAGCAACACAAGATATACATGTTTATATCTACATCATATGAGCATTCAAACTTAATGGTCATTGCATTTCAATTTTTGAAAATATGAACAAAAACATTTCAAAATATCTTATAGGACTCATATTGACATGGAGATTTGGTTGGTCTCACCTCGAGGTCGGAGGGGGTCGGTGATGGGGATGAAGGCGGGGATGATGGAGGGGCTCCTTGATTTCTGCAAAAACAAAATAAAAATGAAAATATTATTATCCTCATCTTAGGACTTAGTGAAACCCTAGCTATAAACTATCAACTAATCGAATGCATATGCCTTGCATAGTGCTCTCCAATTTGAGCATTCAAAATAGGACTAGTTCTCCAATTTGAGCATTCAATAAGCAAAACTAAATAATAAAATAAATTAGTAATCAAATTAGCATGCATTCAATAAGAAAAACTAAATCATCTCTTGCGTCTGTATATCGTTGAATATTATCACTAATACATCTCGAATAGTATCATAGATATAACATCACTAATACAGCTACAACCCTAGTGAACGACGGGTATCGGCGCAGGCGGTGGACACCCAAAGATAAGGCACCATCACATGATCATAGCTCCAGTAAGACCCCTAAAGAACCTGCCAGGTATTGTCAAACCCGCCCTCCAATGCAACCATGTAGTGACCGACATGCTCGTCCTCCTCCTTGACACGGTGACGTACCACCTCCGCGGGGGACGAAAGCCTCCGCACTGTCAGTGGCCCTCGCGATCCCCACCAAAGAAGGTTCGGGTCAACGACGGGCTGGCTCCTCACCAAGTCACCCCCCCGGAAGGTAGCACCTCCTAGTACCAGCCCGACGGAGCCTAGTCCTGGACATGGCCCCTCTGATCAAGCAGGCCTCCTACGCCGAGTCGACGACGAGGATGCGGATAGGCATTGTCGACGTCAATGCAGGAATAATTGCTTTAACTAAAAAAATAACAACAAATGTGACATGTTCAAAATATGACATGTCCACTTCAAAACGAATCAATCTAGAATTCTGTTAAATACACCTAAAACTCCTAAATTCTATTAATGACACATAATTAAAAACCTACATTTTGAACATGGTTCGATCATAACTAGGGTTCATACTACATTATTCTAAGATTAAACACCTAAAATACCTAAGTTATATTAACTACACCTAATTAAAAACCTACATTTTGAACATGGTTCGATCATAACTAGTTAGGGTTCATACTACATTATTCTAAGATTAAACACCTAAGATCAGAACCTACTACAATTTTCTTAGATTTAACCTACATTTTTTAACTAGCTAGGGTTCAAAATAAACTAGGGAGGAGGAGGAAGGAGGGAGGAGGAGTACCTCTCGGTGGAGGACGGCCGGCGCTGGGTGGGCGGCGGGGGAGGAGGGCCGGCGCGGGAGGGCGGCTAGCGGGAGAGGAGGCTGGCGCGGGGGAGGGTGGCCGGCATGGGTGAGGACGGCCGACAGGGGAGGATCGGTGCGGGGACGGCGGCGCGCGGGGGACGGCAACATGTACCTTGGGGGCGACGGCGGCGACGGCGCTCGGCGGAGGCGAGTGAGAGTGTGAGGGGGAGAGTGAGGACGCGCGCGGGCCGGAGTGTGTATAAGGTGCCCGTAGTAGTAGCGCTGGATCCTGAACACCGCTACTACTAATAACCATAGAAGTATCGCTTTTTGCACACAAGAGCTACTAGTATGCCTGGCCTACCGGTAACGGTCTGGCAATTATAGTAGTAGTGTGTTTTAAAACTACAGTGCTACTATTAAGTCCATAGTAGTAGCGCTCTCTACGGTCAAGCGTTACTGATAATTAGTAGCAGGGGTGCCTTTTAAAAAGCGCTACTAGTAAGCTCATGTGTATAGGTTTTTCCTAGTAGTGGAAGATTCAAGTAATATTCATAGATAAGCTGATCATAAATCCACAATTCATAGGATCTCAGCAAACACATCGCAAAAAGTTATTACATCGAATAGATCTCCAAGGACATCGAGGAGAACATGGTATTGAGAATCAAAGAGAGAGAAGAAGCCATCTAGCTACTAGCTATGGATCCGTAGGTCTGTGGTAAACTACTCACGTTTCATCAAAAGGGAAATGTTGTTGATGTAGAATCCTTCCATGATTGAATCCTCCTCCGGCAGGATGATGGAAAAGGCCCCTAGATGGGATCTCACGGTTATAGAGGGTTGCAGCAGCGGAAAAGTATTTTCGTGGATGCCTCTGTTGGTTTGGGGATATATGGGAATATATATAGGCGAAAGAATTAGGTCAGGAGGTGCACGAGGGGCCCACAAGGGTGGGGGGCGAGTCCTACCCCCCTGGGCGCGCCCTCCGTCCTTGTGGCCGCCTCATGGCTCTTTCGACTTCATCTCCAAGTATCCTGGTTATCTTCTAGTCCAAGAAAAATCATTGCGAAGGTTTCATTCCGTTTGGACTCCGTTTGGTATTCCTTTTCTGCGAAACTCAAAAACAGGGGGAAACAGGAACTGACACTGGGCTCTAGGTTAATAGGTTAGTCCAAAAAATAATATAAAATAGCATATTAATGCATATAAAACATCCAAAACAGATAATATAATAGCATGGAAAAATCAAAAATTATAGATACGTTGGAGACATATCAGGGGGGGACGAACCCCCTCTTTCCCTTCCCCACTCGGCCTCCTTCCATGGGGGGGGGGGGGGGGGGCGCCACCCCTTGTGGGCTGGTGTGCTCCCCTCTTATGGCCCATATGGCCCATATCTTCTCCCCGGGGGTTCCGGTAACCCCTCCGGTACTCCGATATGTACCCGGTACCCTCCGGAACACTTCCAGTGTCCGAATACTATCATCCTATATATCAATCTTTCCCTCACGACCATTTCGGGACTTCTCGTCATGTCCGCGATCTCATCTAGGATTCCGAAGAACATTCGGTCACCAAGTCACATAACTCATATAATATAATATCGTAATCGAACGTTAAGCGTGCGGACCCTACGGGTTCGAGAACTATGTAGACATGACCGAGACACCTCCTCGGTCAATAACCAATAGCGGAACCTAGATGCCCATATTGGCTCCCACATATTCTACGAAGATCTTTATCGGTCGAAACATTATGACAACATATGTTATTCCCTTTGTCATTGGATTGTTACTTGCCCGAGATTCGATCGTCGGTATCTTCATACCTAGTTCAATCTCGTTACCGGCAAGTCTCTTTACTCGTTCCGTAATACATCATCCTGCAACTAACTCATTAGTCACTTTGCTTGCAAGGCTTCTTATGATGTGTATTACTGAGAGGGCCCAGAGATACCTCTATGATACTCGAAGTGAAAAATCCTAATCTTGATCTATGCTAACCCAACAAACACCTTCGAAGATACCTGTGGATCATCTTTATAATCACCCAGTTACGTTCTGACGTTTGATAGCACATAAGGCATTCCTCCGGTATCCGGGAGTTGCATAATCTCATAGTCGAAGAAATATGTATTTGACATGAAGAAAGCAATAGAAATACAACTGAACGATCAATATGCTATGCCAACGGATGGGTCTTGTCCATCACATCATTCTCCTAATGATGTGATCCCGTTCATCAAATGACAACACATGTCTATGGTCAGAAAACTTAACCATCTTTGATTAACGAGTTAATCTTGTAGAGGCTTACTAGGGACACAATATTTTGTCTATGTATCCACACATGTATCAAGTTTTCGGTAAATACAATTCTAGCATGCATAATAAACATTTATCATGAATAAGGAAATATAAAATAACAACTTTATTGTTGCCTCTAGGGCATATTTCCTTCAGCAGATCGACCATCGTCTGCCTCTGCCACGCCTTAGCCTTCACTCCCTTCATGTACGCACCATCTATCGCGTGGTCCGTGGCAACCGCTGCACCCTCCAAAGAAGTACCACCACGCTCCCAGCATCCCGAAGCGCCGCTCCCCAAGCAACACCATCAAGAGGGAGTGTGACGATGCCGCCGCTGTTGCCCGAACAAGTTCTAGGGTTTCCCCCGGTACGCGAGGGATAGTGGGGAAGGGGTGTACCCGATGCCCCTCAGGAAGGTCCGACGGCGCCCGCAGGCGTCATCGCATCGGCGCCGGCCAGGCCGACAGGGATTTCTCCCGATCCACAACCACCACCACCACCACCTAAGGCATTTTGAAATGCACCACCTCCTCGGCCACCCACCAGCTTGTGCCACCACGATTACCGAACAACCCTCCCCGCTTCACTGGAGCTGTCAAGGCTTGGAGAGGAACAGGAGACACCAGCC
Organism: Triticum aestivum; assembly: GCF_018294505.1. Lineage (NCBI taxonomy): Eukaryota > Viridiplantae > Streptophyta > Magnoliopsida > Poales > Poaceae > Triticum > Triticum aestivum. The sequence goes on along the minus strand of NC_057807.1, from coordinate 695,790,019 downwards.
ACGGGAGCGACCACCACTCGACCGGAAGGAGGGGACAACCTCCACCGCCACAGCGGAGCCGACCGGACGCGGCGACGAGGACTTGCCAGGCCTCGATGGCCCGGCCGGGCCCACATGGACCCGGACAGTCCTGTCACCATGCTGCAGCACGCCGGCCAACGAAGTCCTCACCGCCCGAGACCGCCGCCACCACACCATCACCAAGGAACGTCGCCGCCGAGCTCCAAGCCACCGGCCCGCGCCAACCCGGATGGGCCCAAAAGGGCCCAGATCTGGGCTGGGCGGGCGCCGCCAGCCGCAGCGCCACTGCGCCGCCCCACGGCCAACGGCCGCATCGAGAGCCATTGGGCCCGCAGCACCACCACCGACGGGCCGCACCGATGCCGGCCGAGGAGCACCGCCACAGGCCACCACCGTCCGAGCAGGAGGGAGCCGCGCGCGGGGGGAAGGGCAGGCCCACCGCCGCCAGCACCACGCAGCCGAAACCCGGCGGCGCTCGCTGGCGGCGGCGGGAGGAGGCAGGGGCAGGGGAGGAGCGCTGGGGAGGAGCGGCGAAGGGGCCCCCGGTCGCCCCGCTCGGGGAGGCGACGTGGGGGTACGGGGAAGGGAGGGAAGGGGGAGGGGAGGGGGGAGGAGCAGGCTCCGGCTAGCGGCGGCGACGGGCTCCGGCCGCGGCGGCGGCCCCGCGCGGGGGAGCCGCCGGCAGCGGCGAGGGAACCCTAGGAGCGGGGCGCTCCCAACTAATGTTACCGTGTGCGCAGTTGTAGACCCAACATGTGCTTCATCATTCTTCGGTCGCAACGACGGCCGTGATGATGAGCTCTATTCCTTTCTATTAGTGTTCAAATTTGAAGTTTGATATCCATCTTGAGGATGAGTAATTATTATTGTGCTATAGATTTGTATGTTAGTTTACTACACATGTTAGAATGTTATTTGCCGACATTGAGACTAGATTTAGAACCTTTTGTTACTATGTGTTTGGCTGTCAAATATAGCAAATGAACATGTTCAATGTTTTGTGCGAATAGGGTTTGGACAAACATCGTCGCCGTTGTGACCTTTTAGTGTACTACATAAAACACTATTTTCGTAAGTGGGTTTTGTGTAGTGCAAGTAAAGTGTCACTCGGATCATTTTGTGAAGTAGGCAAGAAGCAGGGTCCCTCGGATCGGGTGAGCCGGCTTCCTCGATCTACTCTTTTGTCCGTATGCAAAAGGCTCACCGGAGCGGGGAAGCTATGGTTTTGCTGCTTTGGCCGCGTATGCATGACGCCAGCCAGGCACACGCGTTCGTAGCCAGCTCCGCGTGGATGCATGCATGATCGCACTGGATCCATTTTAGCTACGGACCAGGAGTAGATCATTGCTGCGTTTTGATCCTTATTTCTTTGGGTCATACGTTTTCCGGACGGAGGGAGTAGCTACATACCCGGCAAGGCAAGCAGGTAGCTAGCCAGGCCAGCTAGGGTTACACGCACGATCTAACAGACGCGCACATGCATATTCCATTTTACGTTCGGATTGCTGCGCGCGTTCCATCTTCGGGTCGTAGTCGATAGTACGTAGGGCCGGTCATACATACAACTCTTATCCATATAAGCTAAGCCTAAGCTAGCTACGTACCCAGCCAGGCAAGGCAAGCAGCTAGCCAGGCCAGGGTTACACGCACGATCCATCCATCTCGTGCCCTAGCTACTGCGTACCTAGCTAGCTCTGCGATGGCCGACGGCAAGCTCCTTCCTCCCGCCGGCTACGCCTTCGACCCAGCCGAGCACGAGCTGATCACCAAGTTCCTCCGCCCACGGATCGCCGCCGGACCGGACGGCTTCTTCGCCAGCCGCCTCATCCACGAGTTCGACGCCTACTCCGCCGCCCCCGGCGACCTCGTCGAGATGTATCAACACGCCAAAGAACGGACAAGGACGACGGGAAAGGGGGCGTGTGGTACTTCTTCACCCCGGCCAGTCGTCACAAGACCAAATGCGGCCGCGGCTGCGGGAGGCGGCAGCGTGCCGTGGCCGCCGGCGGCCAGGGTTACTATTGGCACTCGTGCTAGACAACCAAGGTAACCTCGTAGGCCATAGACGAAACCTCAGCTACGTCAAGAAGTTGCCGGGAGAGAAAGAGAGGATCAGGATCGGCTGGTGCATGGCCGAGTACAGCCTCCACGCCGACGACAAGCAAGACGACCTCGTGCTCTGCAAGGTCTGCGTTTCTCGTCACAGGAGCGAGACGACATACGACGAGGTAATCAATGCTCCCGGTTCCAGGAAAAGGAAGGCCGCCGACGTCCAACTTCTGGAGGCTCCACGTCCCCAGACCCCACGCCGCCAGGAACCGCCGATCGTCCAACAACCCGGGATGCTTCACGAGTATGCGCTCTGGTTCAGGTCCGACGAAGGCGAGATGATGTTGCCCCCCGGAGCAGTGGACGACGGCAGCGTGGATCCAGGCGGGTTCTTCACCGACGACATGCTTCAAGATTTTCCCGAGCTCCACGACGCTGTGGTGGCGCATGGGTTCTTCCCCGGCAACCTCGACGGCAAAGTCCAAGAAGGCACTGGCGCCGCAGAGGATGAAGACGACGCCTTCCGGTGCATGTTGGATGAGCTGCTCAGCTTCTGCGACGACACGGCTGTGGCATGCCCCACGCCAGCGCCAACTATTGTCTCCCCTGAGAGTGGATCGTTCCACCACGTGAGGGCCGAATGTACCTTGGAAGACTGCGAACTCTTCAGCCAGTAGATGATGCAGGATATAGAAGATTGTGTAGCTCAATGCTATAGCTAGTGTAGCTTTGATGTATGTCGTGAACAAGCAAGATATTGTTGATTGTATTGTGATGAACAAGGCAGCAATTCATGTGCCGCAGATTAATTGATTATTCTTTTGTTATATGTTGAGTTTCTCTGTTCTTAAGCTTGAAATCTTGACTAGTTAATAAAGCATGGATGATGAGATCAGCGCACTTTGATGCTCCATCATGCATGGTAGATGTAAGAAGATGTAGCTAGCATGATGCTTCTATAGTGTTTTGCTTATCCATTTTGTGAGTTAACCGTATGCATATACTCTCGTCCATCAGCACATGATAATTTTCTACTAAGCAGTTTTTGCCAGTTTCTCTGTATGTGCATACTCTCGAAATGTATAAACGTTGTTTGTTTGATTAATTATGTTCTTTTAGAAAAGGAGGATTATCCCCGGCCTCTGTATCAGAGTGATGCATGCAGCTTCTTTATTAAGCAAAGTGACCGAAAAGACTGCGTTCCAGAATAAGCTCGCTAAAAGCTAAAGAAAAATAGAAAAATATAATATGCCACAACCGGCGAAAATAGAACGAGATAACTAAATACATTCATGGAAGTCGTGGCAAAAAAAAACAATCTATTTTCGAGTGTTAATTGTTCTTTTTGCCATGAATGTCATTCCCAGATGAAACCTGGCAGGCATTTAAAATATTTTTCATTCTTTGCCACCAACTATTTTTTGTAGATTTTACTGTTCATGGTGGTATCATAAGAGCTAAAATTCGGATGGGCACTTACCAACACTTTTGTCATGAATGCAAGTGACATTGACATACATGTGGTTTTTTTCCGAACATTTGGTTTCTTATTTGCATTTTTCGGATTTAGTATGAATTACTTATGAAGTTTTCAAATTGACGGTCAAGCGGTCAAAGGGCAAAAGCACAAGACGCCAAAGTGGGTTGGGCAAGACCATGTGTTTTCAGAAACTATGGGCAATTCTGACGAGGGGGACACAACTAAGGGTATAAATCCAATTATCCCATTTTATAAACACACATTGAACACTTTTTTGATATATGATGATTATTTTCTTAAATACATGATAATATTTTCAAGTTAATTTTTGTTATTTGATACATTCTATATTTAACTTCTAAATCACTCTGCATGCTAGCTTGCATCAAAACACGCTGATGGCATTATCCAATTTCTAGTTCATCAAGTATTTATTTCATTCTTAAGATAGAGAGACTGAATTAGTAGCCATTGCTAGCAAATAAACTAGCAACAGATCCATGTTTTTAGGCCAAGATTGGCCAATAACTAACTTTTTATATGATTTTTTGGCCAAACATGTCTCCTTTTGTTTTACAATTTTTTGCTATAATATATAGAAGGTTGGGAGATCTCAAGGTGGGTTGTGACACATCTGTACACTCTTCTCGAAAAACTCTTTTAACAGACGCGCCACTGGGAGGCAAATACTATATATCACTTGTACCGATCAATAGCTAGCACACGCCTACAGAAAAACTGAGAGCAGCCATCGCCCGATAAGCACACACGAATTGGTTACTTTCTGGTTCATGCAACGCTAGATCTCTTGTTCCTTTTCCTCCCGGATTTTTTTTTACGATTTCATAATTTCCCTTGTTTTTTGGCAGGTTTTTGTGTCTGGTTTCTTCTGTGTTTTTTTTTTGCATTATATTTTTTCTTGATTTTCTTTTATTAGTTTTCGTTTTCTTTATTTCCCCTTTTCTTGTTTTCCTTTTTTTTACTTTTCCTCGTACTTTATTTTACTTTCACTTACTTTCTTTTTTATTTATAAAATAAACATTACACATGACATTTTATCATATAATTTACATATTTTAAACACATGATGGATACTTTTTAACGCACAATTAATATATTTTTCTGTGATGGCTATTTTTTAAATACAGATAATATTTTTCAAGTGTGTTTTCTGTCTTACTTGATATATGTTTTTTTCAAAATTATGTAAATATCTTTTTAAAATCATGGCCACTTTAATAATTATATGAATAGTTCCTAAAATATATGAACACTATATTTAAATTCATGAAATTTCTTTTATAAATAAATGATTTTTGGAAAATAAATGATTTTTTTTCTATATAGGTCAATCGGTTTTGATAGTACAAGAACATTTTATTTAGAATAGTAAAATAAATTTTCAGTTGTATTAGATATTCTCAAATGAGTTAGCAATTTTTATTTACGCAAACTATTTTGTCAAATGCGTGAAAGTTAAAATTGAACAAAAATATTTTGGAAATATTTTGTGTATAGTATGATAAAATATACATAAGGGGAGAAAAAGAAAAACAACCAAGTAAAAATACATAAAAAGAAAAGAAAAGGGCAAAAACAACGTAAAGTCACAACAAAAATTGTATCAACCAGGACCACCCCACTGTGTGGGTGTTGTAGGTGAAAGGTGAGCGTTCGGTGAGGGACATGAGGGGTGATAGCGGACAGATGGGTGTAGCTTGGAAAGGTAGTGACTGTATTTCTTGCTACAGGTGATAGATAGGACCGTCAAGGCCAAGAACCATCTAACAAAGTTTATTAACTATAGAAAAAATATAATCAAAAGTATCTGCAACATGGGCATATATGCATGGGCAATCAGATGAAGAAAATGTTGCACATGACGACCCAGCGTAGATCCGACTTATTTTTCACAGGCTAGCAGGGTCAGAACCGTCTTGGAAGGACCTTCATGAAGTAGCCATACTATTTAATGAAATAACTAATTGATATTGCTTCTTTTTCTACTCATTTTAAATGGTATAAATATCCCTCATTAATATCAAGCATGTTTTCCATCCCGGATGTTGCACATGTGCATGTCTTGTACATCTAGCAGTGGGCTCACGAAATTGTGTTGCTGCTAGATTTCTTTAAACTGAAGGGTTCGTCTCGAAAACGAACATGTACAGAATCAGATTTATTTGACAAGGCTATCAAATCGACTTTGGACCTTGTGGCAAAGGAGGTCGGGTATAAGATACCTCCCCGAGGATGGCAGTGGTACTGTGATTGCATTAGTAAGAGGTTGCTTGCCGGCTGGGCAAGTCGGCTAGCAGTGATGTTAAATCTCAATAGTCAGCCTACGTTAGCTGTATCCAGGATCAATTGGCGAGGGACAACACCTCATTGGGAGTATTTATTTGTAGGCTTGATTTACTTCATATAAACGCATTGCCTAGTGTTTGCATATTTTGTTTTGTAGACGACACCTTCTGGTCTAGTTTTGAACTTACCTTTCAAACTAATCCTAAATGAAGCAAACTTTATCACCTGGAATAAAATTTTGAGAATTTGTCTCAAGAACCTGTTCTAGAGGATCCAGTTCCAAAGGAATGTACAAAATAAATGCGCTCCCAGTTGAGCGAATGATATATATCGCTCGCCAACATAACACCTTAGAAGGGTCATGACCTGATAAAGTGCGCACGATGGGGTGGTTTCCTTTCTGGGTAATGCAACAGGTGTCTTTTTTCTTGGATAACCTCGGTTTTTTTTCTGCTTTATTTATTTCTTTTCTTGCTTTTGCGTCTTATTACTTCTGTTTTTTCATTTCATTTTCTTCTTGATTTATTTCTATTATTTTCTCCTTTTCCTATTTCCCCTATTTCTTTTTTTCTTTTTTATTCACATTTAAAAATCAGCATTACACATGACATTTTAAATTGCAAATGTACATTATTTAATATGTGATGACCATTTTCAACACACAATTTACTTTTTTGATAAACTAAAGATGTTTTCTTAAAGATAAGATAACATTTTTATTCGTATTTTTATTTTATATGATACATTATTTTCTTAAAAAAATCTGTCAACATTCTTTTAAGATAAATGAAACTTTTATTTTCTTAATAGATGAATATTTTTTTATGAATTAAATGAATATCTTTCTAAATAGGTCATGAATCATTTTTGAAAGCAAAAGAACATTTTATTTAAAATAGTCCAACAATTTTTAAATTTTATTACATATATTTAAATGAGTGAGCACTTCGGTTTTTTTACTTGAACTATTATTTTGAAATGTGCAAAATGAAAATTTGACCAAGAATAGTTTAGATTTTGTATATATAAAATAAACGCAGGAGGAGAAAAAGGAAACAACCAAGTAAAAATGAATAAAAAGAACAAATAAAGCAGTAAAAGCACTGCAAAATCAGAAGAAAAAATTGCGTGAAGTAGGGTGACCCACAATCGAGGCATCACGGGCGAATGTTGAGCCTTCGGCGAGGGTCATGAAGGATGCTAGCGAGTATATGGGTGTAGCGAGGAAAGGTAGTGTCTGTATCGCTTGCTATAGAAAAGTCCTATTATCCTCACGAGCTCAAATGAGCTCCGGATGAACTGTATATTCGAAAAGAAATATGAGAACATATTCGAATATTCTGAAATTGTTTGGTGGGAAACATCGACAAATCTTTTGGATGCTGGCAAGATTTCATCATGATAGAACATTCATGGAAGTCTTGGCAAAAATAACAAAATTGGCACTCCAAAATGCTTTTGAAAATAGCACGAGCATCGATTTTTTTCATGATTTCCACTATTGTTCTTTCATGATGAAATTTTACAAGCATCCAGAAAATTTGTCAATGTTTTTCTCAATTTTTTATTTTTCCTCCAACTTTTCCAGAATTTACTGTTCATCCATGTTCGGGCTGAGAACCATAACGTCCTTGCTACCGGTGATATATAAAATAAACACATGAGGAGAAAAAGAAAACAAGCAAGTAAAAAAATATAAAGAACAAAAACAGCAGCAAAAGCACTGCAAAAATCCAAAAAAACAAATTGCATCAACATGGGTCACTAGTAGAAAACAGGGCATCAGTCCCGGTTCCAGAGGGCCTTTAGTCCCGGTTCTGCAACCGGGACTAAAGGCCCCCACTTTTAGTCCCGGCTGGGTTATGAACCGGGACTAAAGAAGCTCCACGTGCCCTATGTGGGGCGCACAGGTAGGAGGACATTTAGTCCCGGTTTGTAACACCGACCGGGACTAAAAGGCAGCCAAGCAACAGTAGTTGCCAGGGGCTGAGGTTTTTGTTTTTCTAAAGGAGGGGTTTAGGGGTTTCATGTTGTGTTTCCTCCTTTCCTTTTTGTGTTTACCCTTCAACTATTTTACATTTAGGGTCTCATTTTTATTTTATGTTTTCCATTCAACTCGACGCTAGCTACTACATATAGCAATGAAGGAACCATTAATTACACAACCTTGTCATGAACATATATAGACAGAAGTGACCTCTCTTTCTCTGTGCTTGGTCGAGCAACAAATTTTCGTATATCTATCTGATGCTACTACATATAGTACACGATCATGTATATATACAATATAATATCTCTTATGATCCCTAATATCTACCAAAAATTGCATTGCAATCCCCGATGGTATTTTCCGTCTGTAGGTATGACGTGCTCGAGAAAGAATCCGCCAATTCCTCTTGAATTCCTTGTATGCAATCATGTGGTAGGAGTTTGTCCCGCTTCCGCCAGATATAATTTAAACAAGGGGGTCAATATATATGAATGAAACTCAACAGAATTGAGGTAATAAAATAAAATTGTGAATATTGTTTATGTACTTCAAATTGTTCCGCAGATAAGCCCCGCTCAGAGATCGAGTGGCGAATGAAATCGCAAACATAGTATCCACATACATTATTCCCGAGTGCCTGCTACAAGCACTTTACGAGAATAGAGTTAAATCAAAATGATAATCAAGCATGATAATGGTATTGAAACTAGAATCAATGAGAGATGCGCGTAAGTAGCTAGTACTACTTACTTTGGGGTGTGAAAATCGCAGCTTCTTTTTGCATTCACCAATTACCTTGGTGGTGAACTTTTTCCAAACCCTTCCCAGCAAAGAAAATGAATACTTGATATCAGGAAATGAACGAAAGGTGCCGATATAGTGCGATAATGATTGAACTTAATTCTAGAGCATTTCACTCATGTAGGCCCACTCCTTAGGCTCTTTATGTCTCGAGTCCAAGGCAGTTACTAGTCCCGCGTCAAGCTGAATGGCTAGCAGAATAAAGTGGAAGTTGTGCATGCATAACTCGTCAATTGCAGTTAACCTTGAGTAAGCGAAACAGAATATGCACAAGATAGTAACACTCACTTGAAGTTGTAAGGAAAGAGTATTTCCCTTCTGTTTTGTTGTCGAAGTAATGCGTTTAGCAAGTTTTTCTCAGTATCCTGGGGGTTCTTTTGTACCATATATTCATGTACCGTATTTGGGTTAATGAACCCAATGTCATAGATTTGTCCTCCTCTTTTGCATTCAAGGATTTTCAGTCTGCATAATATAGTGAGGATAATTATGCAATGAACGAGCTGAGCTAGAGACTTAATTACAGAAATAATACTTGCAGATAATAGCAGTTGACGATAGTTTTGTCGATGATGTCTTGATTGAATAACTGAAATTATTCTTCAAATTCAATGTACAACTGCTCATCTCCATTGAAGCAGTGCTCATCTTTAATTCCCACCAAGATACTGTCGGTCCCTTCCTTGTAGGTTTCCAAGACCAGTCATGGAATCTTCACATCATCGTTGATAGATGCGGGAGCTGCTCAGGTTTGACGAGAGGCTTCCCGTGCTCGTATCTAAAGGTTACTACCTCAGCCTTTTCGAACTGTACATCATCGTCTAAGTAATCACCAAGAGTGACACCAAGACCACCGGCCGCTACCCCTGGATCATTAGCGATATCGGTAAACACCTTGAGCCGAGGGGGGGCACAATTGCTTTTCCTGTTCATCAAGCTGGGGAATTGTTTTCCCACTTTTTGCAGCACTCTAGTACTTCCCAACCAGTTCTCATATGTCTTTACAATATAACGGTCATAGTGTGATAGCGGCGGAGGTGGTGGTGGTCGCCTAAGCGAATCCAGTGTGCGCTTCACTTTTACCGGATCTATTTTCTCCTTTGGAGGTGGACGTTTCGGTGCAAGCTGGCGTTTCACATCGGCAACCACGATGGCCTGCTTTTCCTCGTCAGTCATCTCATATGGTAACTTGGCAGGAGCCTTCTTGATGCTTGTACCTGCTCTGAATTTATTCGTTGTTGTAATGCCATAGTAGGTAGGTATGGTGGCTGTTTTGAATAAGGTATATGGTGGGTGTATGGTACCGGTGAGAGTTGCGCGGCACAAGAGAGGCTAGCAATGGTGGAAGGGTGAGAGTGTGTATAATCCATGGACTAAACATTAGTCATAAAGAACTCACATACTTGCTGGAAAAATCTATTAGTTATCGAAACAAAGTACTACGCGTATGCTCTGAGGGGGATAGATTGGCAGGAAAAGACCATCGCTTGTCCCCGACCGCCACTCATAAGGAAGGCAATCAAAAAAATAAGTCATGCCCCCACTTCATCACATAACGGTTCACCATACGTGCATAACACAAGTATTTCTCAAAACAATCATAAAGAATCAAACTTCTCATAGTATTAAATGCACTTTATATGAAAGTTTTTATTATATTCCTCATGGATGCATATCATATTAGGACTAAATTTAAAACCAAAGGAAATTGCCATGCTGTTTAGAGACTCTCAAAATAATATAAATTAAGCATGAGAGTTCATCAATCTCTATAAAATAAAACCACATCCGTGCTCTAAAAAGATATACTTTAAGCACTAGAGCAATATTGCCTAGATCAAAAGATATAAGTGAAGCACATAGAGTATTCTAATAAATCATGATACATGTGTGTACCTCTCAAAAGGTGTGTACAGCAAGGATGATTGTGGAAAACTAAAAAGCAAAGACTCAAATCATACAAGACGCTCCAAGCAAAACACATATCATGTGGTGAATAAAATATAGCCTCAAGTGAAGTTATCGATAGACGGAGACGAAAGAGGGGATGCCTTACGGGGAATCCCCAAGCTTAGGCTCTTGGTTGTCCTTGAATATTAGCTTGGGGTGCCTTGAGCATCCCCAAGCTTAGGCTCTTGCCACACCTTATTCCATAGTCCATCAAATCCTTACCCAAAACTTGAAAACTTCACAACACAAAACTCAACAGAAAATCTCATAAGCTCCGTTAGTATAACAAAATAAATCACCACTTCACTGTACTGTTGCAAACTCATTCTTTATTTATATTGGTGTAATATCTACTTTATTCTAACTTTTCCATGGTTCATACCCCCCGATACTACTCATAGATTCATCAAAATAGGCAAACAACACATAGAAAACAGAATCTCTCAAAAACAGAATAGTATGTAGCAATCTGTAACTCTCGAATACTTCTGTAACTCCAAAAATTCTGAAAAAATAGGAAAACCTGGGAAATTTGTGTACCAATCCAGAGCAAAAAGAATCAGATCAAAAGAACATTTCAATAAAATCCATGAAATTATTTACTAGGAGCAAAAGTTTCGGTTTTTCAGCAGGATCAAAACAACTATCATCATAAGCTATCCCAAAGGGCTTACTTGGCACAAATACTAACTAAAACACAAAACCACATCTAACCAGAGGCTAGATGAATTATTCAAATCAAAAAAGGAACAAAAATCAAAGACCAAAAATAAAATTGGGTTGCCTCCCAACAAGCGCTATCGTTTAATGCTCCTAGCTAGGCATAAAACATGAATAGATCTAGGTATTGTCATCTTTGGTATGCAATCCATAAGTAGCTCTCATAATAGATTCATATGGCAATTTAATCTTATTTCTAGGAAAGTGTTCCATGCCCTTCCTCAACGGAAATTGAAATCTAATGTTTCCTTCTTTCATATCAATAATTGTACCAATCGTTCTAAGGAAAGGTCTACCAAGAGTAATAGGACATGTAGGATTGCAATCTATATCAAGAACAATGAAATCTACGGGCACATAATTCCTATTTGCAACAATAAGAACATCATTAATCCTTCCCATAGGTTTCTTAAGAGTGGAATCCGCAAGATTCAATCCCACTTTTATCAATTTTTGCATCAAGATCTAAAAACTCTGAATAATTGGGATGCCTTTTAACTAAAGTTGACTCATATCCAGTCCCATCTTTATCCAAATTTATATTAGAAAACAAGGATTCAATAGGAGTCACATCAATCACTTTAAGATCTTCATCATTATTTTCACGAAAACTAGAAGAACATGCTTGTTCAAACAAATCTTGTTTAGTACGCATCTTAGCGGTTCTTTCTTTACACTCATCAATGGAAATTCTCATGGCTTTGAGAGACTCATTAATATCATGTTTCGGTGGAATAGATCTAAGTTTAAAAGAATCAACATCAAGAGAAATTCTATCCATGTTCCTAGACAAATCATTATTCTTGAGAAATTTTTCTTCAATCAAAGCATTGATATTGTTTTGCAAACTCATAAATTCTTTAACACTCATCTCAAAATCAGAGGGCATATTATTAAACTTTCCATAAGAATTGTTGTAGTAATTACCATAATTATTAGAGGGATTACTAGGAAGCGGCCTAGGATTAAAGTTACCTCTATACGCGTTACTACCAAAGTTGTTCCTACCAACAAAATTCACATCCATAGATTCATTATTATTCTCAATCAAAGTGGACAAAGGCATATCATCAGGATCAATTGAAGCACTCTTATTATCAAATAATTTCATAAGTTCGTCCATCTTTCCACTCAAAACATTAATCTCTTCAATTGCATGCACTTTTTTTACTAGTGGAAGATCTTTCGGTGTGCCATTGAGAATTATTAACCATACTATTATCTAGGAGTTTAGTAGCCTTTCCTAAAGTAATTTCCATAAAAGTGCCTCCACGGCTGAATCCAAAAGATTTATAGAAGCAAAATTCAATCCGGCATAATTTTTTTGTATAATCATCCACAAATTCAAACCATGAGTTGGGAAAATTCGTATCATCAATTTCATCATCTCCCAAGATTATGCAACATGTTCATGATCAAGTTGCTTAAAATTCATAATATCGTTCCTAAGGGAGATGATCTTAGCGGGAGGAAAATACTTAGAGATGAAAGCATCTTTACACTTGTTCTATGAATCAATACTATTTTTAGGCAAAGATGAAAATCAAGTTTTAGCACGATCTTTATCCACATCTTTCTTTCTTTGCATATCACACAAATCAATGAAATTGTTTAGATGGGATGCGACATCTTCACTAGGAATGCCAGAAAATTGATCTTTCATAACAAGATTCAGCACAATGGCATTAATTTCACAAGATTCCGCACTAGTGGCGGAGCAATCGGAGTACTGATAAAATCATTGTTATTGGTGTAGGAAAAATCACACAATTTGGTATTCTCTTGAGCCATCGTGACAAAGCAAGCAATACAACACGAGCACACAAAAAGCAAACGAGAAAGACAAATGGAAGAGGGGCAAAGAAAAGGCAAAAAAAATTCAAAAATCATTTTAGAAGTGGGGGAGAGGAAAACGAGAGGCGAATGTCGTATAATGTGATGCAAGAAATGAGAGTTTATGATGGGTACTTGGTATGTCTTGACTTGGCATAGATCTCCCCGACAACAGCGCCAGAAATTCTTCCTGCTAATTCTTGAGCTTGCGTTAGTTTTTCCCTTGAAGAGGAAAGGGTGATGCAGCAAAGAAGAGATAAGTATTTCACTCAGTTTGAGAACCAATGTATTAATCCACTAGGAGATAACACACGAATCACCGAATACCTGCACAAACAATCAAACAAGCTTGCACCCAACGCGATAAAGGGGTTGTCAATCTCTTCACGGTTACTTGGAAAAGTGAGATATGATAGAGATAGATAAACGATAAAGTAAATATTTTTGGTATTTTTGGTTTATAGATCGGAAAGTAAAAGATTGCAAGAATAGTAGATCAAAAAATAAAATTGGAGATCGGAAACTTATATGATGGAAAATAGACACGTGGGCCATAAGTTTCACCAGAGGCTTCTCTGAAGATAGAAAATAATACGGTGGGTGAACAAATTACTGCCGAGCAATTGATAGAAAAGTGCAAAGTTTTGACGATATCTAAGGCAAGGATCATGAATATAGGCATCACGTTCGTGTCAAGTAGACCGAAACAATTCTGCATACTATTACTCCACACAGCGACTGCTATCCAGCATGCATCTAGAGTATTAACTTCATAAAGAACGGAGTAATGCATTAAGTAAGATGACATGTTGTAGAGGAATTGCACTAGTAGAGAAAGGTCCTTTTGTCCCGGTTCGTAAGGGCCTTCTGTCCCGGTTTTGGAACCGGGACTAAAAGGTCGTTACTAATGCCCTTGGCCTTTAGTCCCGGATCTTACACGAACTGGGACACATGGGCCTCCACGTGGCCGCTGCGGCCAGCCCAGGCAGGGGGCCTTTGGTCTCGGTTGGTGACACCAACCGAGACCAATAGGCATCCACGCGCCGGCAGCTGGCTGGAGTTGAGTTTTTTTTTGAAAGGGCTGGTTTAGGAGTTTTGGGGGTTAATTTAGGTTGTTATTAGCTAGCTAATAGAGAGAAGTGTCCTCTCTTATATATCTCCGTGCTTGGTTTACCAACGCTACTACTATGCCTAACGTTAACATGGCTTAGATTGAAGTGAAGGCAACATGTGGTGCATGTCGAAAGTAATACTAATCCTAAGTTCATGAAGTTTGGATTGTACTACTTTCGACATGCACGACATGCATGTTGCCTTCACTTCAATCCAATCCATGTTCATTTCACCCGCTCGCGTCATGCATCATCATATATAATAACAAGTCCTACTAATTAATCATCATCATACAACTTCTACTCATTATTAATAGCAAGTCATATGATCATCATCCTCATAGTCATCGAACCAACCCTACTTAATTGTTATTAGCACATGATCATCATTATGAGGTATAAATATACCCTCTTTAAGGTAAAATAGCATAAAACAATATAGACCCCGACTCTCCATTATGGAGAATGGAGATCATCCTGTCACCAATTCTTGCGCTTTGCTTCCTTTTGCTTCCAAGAACCTCCTTACGACTGTCCATACATTTTTTTCCATTCATTGATTGTCATGTCTCCACTTCTTTTAGAAATCCGGTATGGACAGTTGAGATTCGTAGGACGACCTGGTTGTATGTTCAAAACATCAAGGCGACCGTACGTATACATCAGATGAGGCACACAATCGTTCGGGATTATGTATTGAAAAACATAGTAATAATTTCATAGTTAGCAATGATGTACTAGTTTTAGAAGTATGCAAAAGATGCACGGATGTCATAATAGGAAAAAATCTTACCAGGGTATCTCCATGGTAGTTACCGTAGTTCAACAGGTGCACTAGTGGCACGTATTGACCATAATGTTGAGGAGTTCGATTGTAGATATTGTAATTCTCAAGATCATTACAAAATGCGATCAGATGATTTTTCTCCTTATAAGTTAATTCGGAGCCATCGGTGTAGTGGGTTTTGTCTACCATCTTCTGCACATTCTTTGAAGAATGAAAATAAGCTGTCAATGGAAATAAGCTGTCAACTATTTTAAAATAAACAATATAAATTACTTAATAACTATGCTTGAGAAGCTCACAATAAAAAATAAACTAGTTCTATTAATTTTCTTGCTAAAATAAAGTAGTTTTATTAAATCAACTAGTTCAACTACTAAGCACTTACTATAAATAAATAAAATAAAGTAGTTCTTACTAAAAATAAACTACTTCTATATATAGTAAAATTTAATAAAGTAGTTTTATTAATTAATCAACTAGTTCAACTACTAAGCACTTACTATAAATAAATAAAACAAAGTAGTTCTTACTAAAAATAAACTACTTCTATATATAGTAAAATTTAATAAAGTAGTTTTATTAAATCAACTTGTTCAACTACTAAGCACTAACCTAAAATCGATATCTACTAATAATTAAGATAAATAAAAAATTAATACATATATGAAAAAAACATATATAAACAAAAAAATGCTATGAACATTATATTCATACATACATACCACATCCATACATATATATACATTATATATATGAAAAAAATGCAATGAACAAAAATAATACAAATTATATGAAAAAAATGAAGATTGCCATGGCGCGGTGGCAGCTCACATCGGGCGATGGAGGGCGACGAAGTGGGCGGCGAAGGGCGACGGCGTGGGTGGCGGAGGGTGACGGCGACAGCGGCAGGCCGGGGGCGGAGGGCGACGACGACGGTGACGGGCGATGACACGGCTCGGGGGCGCGCGGCGGAGGGCGACGGCGACGGCGGCGGGGGGCGGAGGGCGACGACGACGGGCGACGGCGGGGAATCGGGGGCACGGGCGACGGCGGTGACGGGCGAGGGCGACGGGGCAGGGCGACGGCGGCGACGGGCGCGGGCGACGCAGCAGAGGGCGGCGTCGGTGGCGGGAGATTGAGAGGAACTGACTGAAAATTTCACAACTGTTGATTATATAGACAGAGCATTGGTCTCGGTTCGTCGCACCAACCGGGACCAATGCCCCCCTTTAGTCCCGGTTGGTGCCACCAACCGGGACCAAAGGCCTCTTTTCAGTAGCCCAAAGGGCGGGAAGCAGAGGGCTTTGGTCCCGGTTGGTGACACCAACTAGGACTAAAGGGGGGGGGGCATTGGTTCCGGTTGGTGCCACCAACCGGGACCAAAGGGGGCATTGCTTCCGGCTGGTGCCACCAACCGGGACTAAAGGCCTTGTGCTGGCGCGGTGCGGTGGGAAGTTGATACGTCCATTTTGCATCATGCTTTTATGTCAATATTTATTGCATTATGGGCTGTTATTTCACGTTATGTCACAATACTTATGGCTATTCTCTCTTGTTTTACAATGTTTACATGAAGAGGGAGAATGCCGGCAGCTGGAATTCTGGGCTGGAAAAGGAGCAAATATTGAAGGACTATTCTCCGCAACTCCAAAAGTCCTGAAACTCCACGGAATACCTTAAAATAAATAAAGAAAAATCATCGCCAAAGATGAAGGCCAGGGGGCCCACACCCTGCTCATGAGGGTGGGGGCGCCCCCCCTGGGCGCGCCCCCTTGCCTCGTGGGCCCCCTAGTAGCTCTCTGACGTCCATCTTCTCCCATATGAAGTCTTTCGATGAGAAAGAAAAATAGAGGAGAACCTTTCGGGACGAGACTCCGCCGCCACGAGGCGGAACCTTGGCGGAACCAATCTAGGGCTCCGGTAGAGCTGTTCTGTCGGGGACATCTGTTCTGTCGGGGACACTTCCCTCCGGGAGGGGGAAATCATCACCATCGTCATCACCAACGCTCCTCTCATCGGGAGAGGGCAATCTCCATCAACATCTTCACCAGCACCATCTCATCTCCAAACCCTAGTTCATCTCTTGTATCCAATTCTTGTCTCCAAGTCCGGGATTGGTGCTAGTAGGTTGCTAGTAGTGTTGATTACTCCTTGTAGTTGATGCTAGTTGGTTTACTTGGTGGAAGATCATATGTTCAGATCCTTTATGCACATTATTACCCCTCTGATTATGAACATGAATATGCTTTGTGAGTAGTTACGTTTGTTCCTGAGGACAAGGGAGAAGTCTTGCTATTAGTAGTCATGTGAATTTGGTATTCGTTCGATATTTTGATAAGATGTATGTTGTCTAACCTCTAGTGGTGTTATGTGAACGTCAACTACATAACACTTCACCATTATTTCGGCCTAGAGGAAGGCATTGGGAAGTAATAAGTAGATGATGGGTTGCTAGAGTGACAGAAGCATAAACCCTAGTTTATGCGTTGCTTCGTAAGGGACTGATTTGGATCCATATGTTTCATGTTATGGTTAGGTTTACCTTAATACTTTTGTTGTAGTTGCGGATGCTTGCAATAGAGGTTAAACATAAGTAGGATGCTTGTCCAAGTAAGGGCAGTACCCAAGCACCGGTCCACCCACATATCAAATTATCAAAGTACCGAATGCGAATCATATGAGCGTGATGAAAACTAGCTTGACGATATTACCATGTGTCCTCAGGAGCGCTTTTCCTATTATAAGAGTTTGTCCAGGCTTGTCCTTTGCTACAAAAAGGATTGGGCCACCTTGCTGCACTTTATTTACTTTTGTTACTTGTTGCTCGTTACCATTTATCTTATCACAAAACTATCTGTTACCACTTATTTCAGTACTTGCAGAGAATACCTTGCTGAAAACCGCTTATCATTTCCTTCTGCTCCTCGTTGGGTTCGACACTCTTACTTATCGAAAGCACTACGATAGATCCCCTATACTTGTGGGTCATCAGAAGTTTAGTCCCACCTCGCTAGCTGAGAGAGCTCAGCACCTGTTTAAAAGCTGCGTTGTAGCTCAGGTGCTGAGCTCCTCTCTAATATGCAGGCATTACTTGCCTACCCTTGTCACTGCCATGTTGGGCCTATTGGGCCTATGGGCCTGCATTCTGGCCCATGTACAGATGGGTTTCTAGTCGTATGCAAGCCGTGTGGCCCATTAGGCGGCATTTTTTTATTTTTTCCAGTACTTTATTTCTTTTTTGAATTATTTATTTTCTTTTGATTTTTGCTTTATTTTTATTCTTTTTGCTTTTAGCTCAGAATAACTTCACTATAAAAATATATTTTGAGTGATTCTTTTTCCTGCTATTTAATATTACTACGTTTTATCATTATATTCAAAAGCAGATTTTGTTATTTTAGTTTCTATGAAAAAAGTTTTTTATGAAAATTCTTTTTGCTACTAAAGTTTCTAACAAAAAATTCGATACAATTTTAGTTTAAAAAATACTCTTTCGAAGTATCATCGTTTCATACGGAAACTCATCTGTTACACAGGGATTTCATTTTTTAAACTTATTTGAACTCCTGACTTTTTGTGTGTTCAAAATGCACCATTCAAAGCCACATCATCAATTTTCAACCCTTTCTGACTTCATTTGTTATTTTTCATGCATTTACTGATTATTTTGAGCTATAAGACCCTGAAATTGAAAAGCATTTCAAATGAACTCTGAAAAGGTTGGAAGTTGGCATGGTATCATCATTTCATCCACTTAGCATGTGCAAGAAAGTTGAGAGGGTTACGGCAAAAACTGGATGCACTTCATGTACAAAACGGACAATCTCTTTCAAAGTATCAGGATTTCATACGGAAACTTGTCTGTTACAACAGGCATTTCAAATGAACTACGAAAAGGTTGAAAGTTGGCATGGTATCATCATAATAGTTGTGGAGAAAGTCTTCACTTTTTCTTCGCTTGTGTCCTTTCCTTATTGCGCCGTAACCATGGATAATCTTCATCATTTATCAGGATGCTTGGGTCAGCCTTGACTTTGAAGGGAGGAATTTCATGAAAGTTTTCATAATTTTCGGACATGTCTGTCTTGCCCTCCACTCCCAAGATGTCCCTTTTTCCCGATAGAACTATGTGGCGCTTTGGCTCATCGTATGATGTACTCGCTTCCTTATCTTTTCTTTTCCTCGGTTTGGTAGACATGTCCTTCACATAGATAACCTGTGCCACATCATTGGCTAGGACGAACGGTTCGTCAATGTACCCAACATTGTTCAGATCCACTATTGTTATTCCGTACTGTGGGTCTACCTGTACCCCGCCTCCTGACAGATTGACCCATTTGCACTTAAGCAAAGGGACCTTAAAATCATGTCCGTAGTCAAGTTCCCATATGTCCACTATGTAACCATAATATGTGTCCTTTCCCCTCTAGGTTGCTGCATCAAAGCGTACACCGCGGTTTTGGTTGGTGCTCTTTTGATCTTGGGCGATCGTGTAAAATGTATTCCCATTTATCTTGCATCCTTTGTAAATCAATACAGTCGAAGATGGTTCCCTGGACAACGAGTACATCTCATCACAAACAGTGTTGTCACCTCTGAGATGTGTTTCCAACCAACTGCTAAAAGTCCTGATGTGTTCACATGTAATCCAGTCGTCGCACTACTCTGGCTGCTTGGAGCGCAGACTGTTCCTGTGTTCATCGACATACGGGGTCACCAAGGTAGACTTATGTAGAACTGTGTAGTGTGCTTGAGACCAAGAATATCCGTCCCTGCATATTATTGAGTCCCTTCCAAGCGTGCCTTTTCTAGTTAGTCTCCCCTCATACCGCGATTCAGGGAGACCTATCTTCTTAAGGTCAGGAATGAAGTCAACACAAAACCCAATGACATCCTCTGTTTGATGGCCCATGGATATGCTTCCTTCTGGCCTAGCGCGATTACGGACATATTTCTTTAGGACTCCCATGAACCTCTCAAAGGGGTACATATTGTGTAGAAATACGGGGCCCAGAATGACAATCTCGTCAACTAGATGAACTAGGACGTGCATCATGATATTGAAGAAAGATGGTGGGAACACCAGTTCAAAACTGACAAGACATTGCACCACATCACTAGTTAGCCATGGTATGATTTCTGGATCGATCACCTTCTGAGAGACTGCATTGAGGAATGCACATAGCTTCACAATGGCTAATCGGACGCTTTCCGGTAGAAGCCTCCTGAATGCAACCGGAAGCAGTTGCGTCATAACACGTGGCAGTCATGAGACTTTAGGTTCTGGAACTTTTTCTCTGGCATAATTATTATTCCCTTTATATTTGACGAGAAGCCAGTCGGGACCTTCATACTAAGCAGGCATTCAAAGAAGATTTCCTTCTCTTCTTTGGCAAGAGCGTAACTGGCAGGACCTTCATACTGCTTTGGAGGCATGCCATCTTTTTCGTGCAAATGTTGGAGGTCCTCCTGTGCCTCAGCTGTATCTTTTGTTTTCCCATACACGCCCAAGAAGCCTAGCAGGTTCACACAAAGGTTCTTCGTCACGTGCATCATGTCGATCGACGAGCGAGCCTCTAGGTCTTTCCAGTAGGGTAGGTCCCAAAAAATAGATTTATTCTTCCACATGGGTGCGTGTCCCCCGGCGTCACTCGGAACAGCTAGTCCGCCGGGACACTTTCCAAAGATTACGTGTAAATCATTGACCATATCAAACACGTGATCACTGGTACGCATGGCGGGCTTCTTCCGGTGATCTGCCTCGCCTTAGAAATGCTTGCCTTTCTTTCGATATTGATGGTTGGTCGAAAGAAATCGACGATGGCTCGAGTACACATTCTTCCTGCATTTGTCCAGGTATATACTTTGGGTGTCAGATAAACAGTGCATGCATGCATGGTATCCCTTGTTTGTCTGTCCTGAAAGGTTACTGAGAGCAGGCCAATCATTGATGGTTACAAACAGCAATGCGTGCAGGTTAAATTCCTCCTGTCTGTGCTCATCCCACGTACGTACACCATTTCCATTCCACAGCTGTAAAAGTTCTTCAACTAATGGCCTTAGGTACATATCAATGTCGTTGTCGGGTTGCTTAGGGCCTTGGATGAGAACTGGCATCATAATGAACTTCCGCTTCATGCACATCCAAGGAGGTAGGTTATACATACATAGAGTCATGGGCCAGGTGCTGTGATTGCTTCTCTGCTCCCCGAAAGGATTAATGCCATCCGCGCTTAAACCAAACCATACGTTCCTTGGGTCACGTGCAAACTCAGCCCAGAACTCTTTCTCGATTTTTCTCCACTGCGACCCGTCAGCGGGTGCTCTCAACTTCCCATCTTTCTTACGGTCTTCACTGTGCCATCGCATCAACTTGGCATGCTCTTTGTTTCTGAACAGTTGTTTCAACCATGGTATTATAGGAGCATATCACATCACCTTCGCAGAAACTCTCTTCCTGCGGGGCTCGCCATCAACATCACCAGGGTCATCTCGTCTGATTTTTATACCGCAATGCACCGCATACCGGGCATGTGTTCAAATCATGTATGCACCGCGGTAGAGGATGCAGTCATTAGGGTATGCATGTATCTTCTGCACCTCCAATCCTAGAGGGCATACGACCTTCTTTGTTGCGTATGTATTGTCGCCCAATTCGTTATCCTTTGGAAGCTTCTTCTTCAATATTTTCAGTAGCTTCTCAAATCCTTTGTCAGGCACAACATTCTCTGCCTTCCACTGCAGTAATTCCAGTACGGTACCCAGCTTTGTCTTGCCATCTTCGCAATTGGTACAACCCTTTTTTGTGATCGTCTAACATGCGATCGAACTTCAGCTTCTCCTTTTGACTTTCGCATTGCGTCTTTGCATCGACAATGACCCGACGGAGATCATCATCATCAGGCACATCGTCTGGTTCCTCTTGATCTTCAGTAGCTTCCCCCATTGCAGCATCATTGGGCACATCGTCTGGTTCCTCTTGATCTTCAGCAGCTCCCCCCGTTGCAGCATCATCGTATTCAGGGGGCACATAGTTGTCATCGTCCTCTTCTTCTTCACCGTCTTCCATCATAACCCCTATTTCTCCGTGCCTCGTCCAAACATTATAGTGTGGCATGAAACCCTTGTAAAGTAGGTGGGTGTGAAGGATTTTCCGGTCAGAGTAAGACTTCTTATTCCCACATTTAAGGCATGGACAACACATAAAAACATTCTGCTTGTTTGCCTCAGCCACTTCGAGAAAATTATGCATGCCCTTAATGTACTCGGAGGTGTGTCTGTCACCATACATCCATTTCCGGATCATCTGCGTGCATTATATATAATTATGTGTGTCAAAAGTAAGAAATCAGACAAATATCTATCTAAAGTAAGAAAATCAGAAAGAAGATAAGAACAAGAGGCTCACCACGGTGGTGCCGGCGACGAGATCGGCGCGGGCGATCAACAGCGGTGAAAACGGGGACGGGGCGTGACGGACCACTAAATCTAGACAAATCTCGGGGAAAATGGAGCTTCGAGGTCGAGCTTCGAGAGGAGAAAGCTTAACTAGTGTGGCTCGGGCATTTCATCGAACACCTCATGTGCATAGGAGGTGAGCTAGAGCACCCAAATGCCCTCCCCTCGCCGGCCATAAAAAATAGAGTGCTCTGCCGCGGCGATGGGTATATATAGGCAAATTATTTGTCCCGGTTCGTGGCATAAACCGGGACTAAGGACCCCCCTTCTATACCGGTTTAAGGCACGAACCGGTACCAATGGATGTGGGCCAGGAGCTTAGCCCATTGGTCCCAGTTCGTTCCTAGAACCGGGACAAATGGTCCAGACGAATCGGGGCCAATGCCCATGAGGCCCCGACCGGCCCCCTGGGCTCAGGAATCGGGTCTAATGCCCCCCATGGGTCCCGGTTCATGAAGAACCGTGACTAATGGGATGGCCAGGCCTGAACCAAAGCCCTGTTTTCTACTAGTGTTGGGTCCCAAATCACACAAAGCATGGCACTCATAATCTTTAATCTTAATCTTAATAGTAGGTTCCCACTCATCATAAAGTTTTCTAGGGATAGGAACTTCCAATTAAGGCTTTTCTTCAAAAGATTGCATCATAGCATCAACGACATGTTTAGTAAAGGCTTTGTTTTGATTATAAGCATGAGGAGAATTCAACATGGATGGCAATAAGGAAATACAATCTATTAAAGAACAATTATCATAATTAAATTCCTTGAAATACAATAGACTGGGTTCATTGCTACTTAAAGTCTTAACCTCTCCAATCCCACTTTAATCAATTTTTGCATCAAGATCTAAAAACTCTGAATCACTGGGATGCCTTTTAACTAAAGTTGACTCATATCCAGTCCCATCTTTATCCAAATTTATATTAGAAAACAAGGATTCAATAGGAGTCACATCATTCACTTTAATATATTCATCATTATTTTCACGAAAACTAGAAGAACACGCTTGTTCAAACAAATCTTGTTTAGCATGCATCTTAGCGGTTCTTTCTTTACACTCATCAATGGAAATTCTCATGGCTTTGAGAGACTCACTAATATCATGTTTGGGTGGAATAGATCTAAGTTTCAAAGAATCAACATCAAGAGAAATTCTATCCATGTTCCTAGACAAATCATTATTCTTGATAAATTTTTCTTCAATCAAAGCATTGATATTGTTTTGCAAACTCATAAATTCTTTAACACTCATCCCAAAATCAGAGGGCATATTATTAAAATTTCCATAAGAATTGTTGTAGTAATTACCATATTTATTAGAGAGATTACTAGGAAGCGTCTTAGGATTAAAGTTACCTCTATACACATTATTACCAAAGTTGTTCCTACCAACAAAATTCACATCCATAGATTCATTATTATTCTCAATCAAAGTGGACAAAGGCATATCATCAGGATCAATTGAAGCACTCTTATTATCAAATAATTTCATAAGTTCATCCATCTTTCCACTCAAATCATTAATTTCTTCAATTGCATGCACTTTTTTTACTAGTGGAAGATCTTTCGGTGTGCCATTGAGAATAACTAACCATGATATTATCTAGGAGTTTAGTAGCCTTTCCTAAAGTAATTTCCATAAAAGTGCCTCCGCGGCAGAATCCAAAAGATTTATAGAAGAAAAATTCAATCCGGCATAAAAACTCTGTATAATCATCCACAAATTAAAACCATGAGTTGGGCAAATTCGTATCATCAATTTCATCATCTCCCAAGATTGTGAAACATGTTCATGATCAAGTTGCTTAAAATTCATAATATCGTTCCTAAGGGAGATGATCTTAGCGGGAGGAAAATACTTAGAGATGAAAGCATCTTTATACTTGTTCTATGAATCAATACTATTTTAGGCAAAGATGAAAATCAAGTTTTAGCACGATCTCTAAGTGAAACCGGAAATAGCTTCAATTTAACAATATCATTATCCACATCTTTCTTTCTTTGCATATCACACAAATCAATGAAATTGTTTAGATGGGATGCGACATCTTCACTAGGAATGCCAGAAATTCATCTTTCATAACAAGATTCAGCACAGCGACATTAATTTCACAAGATTCCGCACTAGTGGCGGGAGCAATCAGAGTAGTGATAAAATCATTGTTATTGGTGTTGGAAAAATCACACAATTTGGTATTCTCTTGAGCCATCGTGACAAAGCAAGCAATCCAACACGAGCACACAAAAAGAAAGCGAGAAAGACGAACGGAAGAGGGGCGAAGAAAAGGCAAATCTTTTAGAAAATCATTTTAGAAGTGGGGGAGAGGAAAACGAGAGGCAAATGGCGAATAATGTGATGCAAGAGATGAGAGTTTATGATGGGTACTTGGTATGTCTTGACTTGGCGTAGATCTCCCCGGCAACAGCGCTAGAAATTCTTCCTGCTACTTCTTGAGCTTGCGTTAGTTTTTCCCTTGAAGAGGAAAGGGTGATGCAGCAAAGTAGAGATAAGTATTTCACTTTGTTTGAGAACCAAGGTGTCAATCCAGTAGGAGACAACGCACAAATAACCAAATACCTGCACAAACAATCAAACAAGCTTGCACCCAACGCGATAAAGGGGTTGTCAATCTCTTCAAGGTTACTTGGAAAAGTTGAGATATGATAGAGATAGATAAAGGATAAAGTAAATATTTTTGGTATTTTTGGTTTATAGATCGGAAAGTAAAAGATTGCAAGAATAGTAGATCAAAAACTAAAATTGTAGATCAGAAACTTATATGATGGAAAATAGACACGGGGGCCATAGGTTTCACTAGAGGCTTCTCTGAGGATAGAAAATAATACGGTGGGTGAACAAATTACTACCGAGCAACTGATAGAAAAGCGCAAAGTTATGACGATATGTAAGGCAATGATCATGAATATAGGCATCACGTTCGTGTCAGGTAGACCGAAACGATTCTGCATCTACTAGTATTACTCCACACATCGACCGCTATCCAGTATGCATCTAGAGTATTCAGTTCATAAAGAACGGAGTAATGCATTAAGTAAGATGACATGTTGTAGAGGAATTAACTCAAGCAATATGATGAAAATCCCATGTTTTTATCCTCGATGGCAACAATACAATACGTGCCTTGCTGCCCCTATTGTCACTGGGAAAGGACACTGCAAGACCGAACCCAAAGCTGATCACTTCTCCCATTGCAAGAAAAGCCAATCTAGTTGGCCAAACCAAACCGATAGTTCAAAGAGAATTACAAAGATATCAAATCATGCATACAAGAATTTAGAGAACACTACTAGGGAAAACCCTAGTAGTAGTGCTTGAAATACATATAGCAGTAGCGCTGGGTCCAGCCCTACTTCTAAGGCGCTACAGCTAACTGGTAGCAGTAGTGCCGGTTTCCCAGCACTACTACTAAACCTAGTTAGCAGTAGCGCTTGTTGAGGGCAAGCGTTGCTGATAAGAGTAATTAGCAGTAGCATTTCTTCTGAAAAGCGCTACTGCTAAATTTTCCTGTATTTTTGAAAATGCAGCTTATTGTCGTTGTCTTTGTATAGGTTTTATATACAGTACTTTCATCATATGATTTTATGACCGTGATTAGTTATTATTTATAAAGTGGGTCAAATGAACATGGATTAGATTCAAATGGAGGCAACATGTGGTGCACATCGAAAGTACTATTAGTCCAAACTAGATCAAGTTTGGATTAGTAGTACTTTCGACATGCACCACATGTTGTCTCCACTTGAATCTAATCCACGTTCATTTCACCCACTGATATAAATATAATAACTCATCATGCTCATATAACAACTTAGCATGATGCATCATCATAATGTTAAATAATCCATCATTGGTATCATAATAACAAGTCCTACTCACACTACTAGGGAAAAGCCTAGCAGCAGTGCGGGTTTTAGGCCTATCAGTAGCGCGGGCTGGAGTGCTACTGGTATGGCGCTACAGCTAAAGGTTAGCAGTAGTGTGCCTTAGCCCACGCTACTGCTATATCGACTTAGTAGTAGCACTTCCCCCGAGGAGCGCTACTGGTAATTAGTAGTAGCGCTTCTCCCTGCCCGCGCTACTACTATTATTTCATATTTTATTTCTTTTTTATTTCATGTCGTATTCATACACCTTTACACAAGTTTTCACACAACAGGAATTTAGAGACTGTTTTTACATCATAATGATTTATTACATCACGGGGTGAAAGAACCGTGGACTAGTTTCAAGTGGATGTCCATCCACTTGAAACTAATCCACGGTTCTTTCATCCAATGATCTAATAAATATCATCATCATCATCATATCATTAACAACTTACCATCATAATACATCATTGTCATATAACAAATTGTTTTCATCGTTTTCATCAATGAGACATCACATAGCAAATTGGTCACTACTTGTAATCACAACTACTCCTCATCATCAACTCTAACACATTGTACCACATAATAAACATATTGTACCTCATAGGACCTACTACATTCTCTTAGGACCTACTATATTCTCTAAGGTAAAATAGCAAAAAATAAGATAGCCCCTGACTCTCCATTATGGAGAATGGAGATTATCCTGTCTCCAATTCTTGCCTTTCGCTTAATGTTACTTTCAAGAACCTCCTTACGAATGTCCAAACATTTTTTTCATTCTTTGAGATCCGTAGGTTGACCTGGCTGTATGTTCAGAACTGCAAGGCGACCATTCTGATACATCAGATGAGGCACACAATCCATCGGGATTTTCTGTTGAAAAATATAGTAATAACTTCATAGTTAGCAATGATGTACTAGTTTTAGAAGTATGCAAAAGATGCACGGATGTCGTAATAGTAAAAAATCTTACCAGGGTATCTCCATAGAAGTTACCGTGGTTCAACACGTGCACTAGTGGCACGTATTCACCATAATTTGGACGAGTTCAATAATAGGTATTGTAATTCTCAAGATAAGTACAAAATGCGATCAGATGATTTTTCTCCTTATAAGTTAACTCGGAGCCATCGGTGTAGTGGGTTTTGTCTACCATCTTCCGCACATTCTTTGAAGAATAAAAATAAGTTGTCAATGGATATAAGCTGTCAACTATTTTGAAATAAACAATATAAATTAGTTAATAACTATGTTTGAGAAACTCAAATAGCGGTAGAATCGGAAGTGTATCAACGAGGACCCAAATGTCCATATTGTCTTGCTCGATGTCAGGATCACCAAGTTCCATGGTGACAATCATACCCTCATAAAAACCATACATTTTGCAAAGTGCTTCCCAATTTTGGCAACCAAAATGGGTTACGCTCTGGGAATTGTACAGATTTACTTCAAAATTCATATCATGATGGGTCCTTAGGTGTACTAGTCG
This sequence comes from Triticum aestivum, assembly GCF_018294505.1. Taxonomy (NCBI): domain Eukaryota; kingdom Viridiplantae; phylum Streptophyta; class Magnoliopsida; order Poales; family Poaceae; genus Triticum; species Triticum aestivum. The sequence goes on along the minus strand of NC_057807.1, from coordinate 695,762,127 downwards.
TCAACTCGTGCAAATGCACGGGCTAGTGCATATAATACTTTACAGAAATTAGCGGGTCAAGCGATACACCTGAAAGGCTTATGTAAGTTAAATTAAATATTGTTGAAGCCCAACATTCAAATACCAATTGATGCAAACAAATTGCTCTGTCACATAATTTTTGCCTTGTTTGGAATTGACTACAAAATATTATGTATAGTACAGAAAATTTAGTTAGCTCAATAATTTAGTAGTATATTTACCGATGTGACTTTGTAATAGAGATGAGAAGGTATTTCTTTTAATGCCCAGACCTTATCAGAATCTAATTGGAAGAACCCTTCCACATGGGAGCAAACATTATGATGGCATGATCAGATGATTTAACTAACCGATTGTATTTAGTTTGACTCATGAATTGCCACATGCCCTTTAGACGTTACTGTGGTACCAAATATGCAACCCCATGTGACACAATTAAATTTGGCTTATGAATCACAATGCTGGCCTTTTAGAGTTTATGTGAGATCTTAGTTGCATCCTACCCGCTGACACATCATGAACTTGAAAATGAAGAAAGAAAATTGGAAAATAGTCATAATTACCTATTGTAAAGCATATTATTCATATAATCTGTCAATGGCTTCTTCTACTCTCTCACTTCCAATCACGCCTCTAGTCAATCATGTCCTGCTGTCATCTTCCATATTGAAATGTAGAAAAATCAAAGACCGTATCCTTTGCTGTATGAGGGATATTATTTGGGCATCACATCTTTGTAATGTGATGCATAGACATATGCCACACTGTATGCACCTATCAAATTTGGCATATTAAAAGAAGGGTCATATCGTCAAAAATCACAATGTTTTAATGGCATCGCGTGTAGAAACTTTATCACTATGTATCATGTTATAGTCATGGTCGTACCTAAAGGTGGTCATGTCATCTCTCTTTTTCTTGTAGCATTGGCAAAAGTTTCTTAGCCCTTTATCTTTACCGAGGTCTGCACAATGCATATTTACCTGGTGTGTACAGCGAGCCTGCTAAAATTGGATAAGAGTTTGCGGTAGTCAAATGGTGCTGCTGTAGACGTGGTGGTTAATAAGGGCTCGTGGAAGCAGGCGGACTCGTTGGCGCGTTTCTCCATCTGCCAAGTGGGGATATCCAGATACGTGAAGTTTGCTCTAGGTTAGAAATTAGAATCCACCGGCAAGAAAATATGGAAAACTGACTGGATTGTAGTTAACTGAGAGAACTATATATAGATCAGATACATATCGAATTATTATCATCACTGTAGGCAAAGAAAGTGAATCGCCTATTTTAATGGCCAAAGAAGCATCTCACGTTCAGGCCATGGTTGTCATTGTAATTACAGTAGGCGTATTGACCCCCACCTTGCCGACAACAATTTTCAGGAACCTAAATGAACGCGTTGCTTTCATACAATCTTCTAATGTAAGTGACACATGTGCATGGCTTTTCGCTCGATCTTAAGTGCATCATGGAACAACAGATTAGCTAGCATGCAACCATGTGACCACGGCCATGCAGTCTGCACAGGTGGATCCAACATATAATATGCAGCAAAATTGAAGTTCGATTAAGCAGATCAAGTTTGTACTGATTCCAAAAGATTCATGTGTATGGATGAACATGGAACCAATGTAATGTACTTATTTTATAATGATCGGAAGTAACAGTACAAAAGACATATAGAAAGATTGGTTCGTTAATTATGTTATTAATGATGGACACGGATATGCATCAACCTTTGTTGTAGTCGCCAACCCATGAACATGCATGGGTTAGAGGTCCAATTTTTATCAGTCCCGAGAAACAAATGCATCCAAATAATATTTTGACAACATATCCTAAATTTTGTTCTAAATAAATTTGAGACATCAATCTACATGATATTTAGACAATATGTAACCACTATATACAAAGGGGACATGTTTCTACCTGCCATTTGTGGAAAATGCAAGATGGCTAGAATTATTGTTGTTGTATTGATCTGACCCTTGTGTAGGGTATATATAGGAGTACAAGAGGGGTAGAGACTTGGAGTACAAGACAAGTTACATGTGGTTTAAACTAATTCTATCTCTATCTTTTTATCTCTAACTTAATCCCAATTATATTTCTAACGTTCCCCCTCAGTCGCAGCGGGAGTGAAGCGGACGATTATGACTGAATTTGAAGTCTTGCTCTTTTGTCGTCTTCTCCGCTGCGCCATCATCCACTGCGTCTCTGATGGGTCGGCAGTTAGGGCGGTGACTGTGTCCCCTTCTAGTGCCTTCCTGGCTTCTCCTCTATTCCCTCCCGCAGTCATAGCGGGAGTGTCGTGAACGCAAGTGACGAGGCGGACGCTGTTGACTAGAGTTGTTGCCGATGAGTTGCTATAGACGTAGCCATTAATGTCGAGGTAGCCGATCATGGTGATGTAGCCGTGGTCGGGGTAGTCGTGGTCGATGGCGTGGTCGTCGTGGATGATGAAGCCGCACAAAACCGGAGGCGCAAAAAAACTGCACTATGACGGAGCTGCAGACGTGGACGATGCACCTTGCTGATGTCAGAGGGTGTCGTCGGTGATGAGTCCACCGATTTAGCCAAGACCGGAGGAAGCCCATCGAGCACACATCGGTTTTGCTAGAACCGTGTGGCCGTGTAGGGTCGTCACTGTAGTGACGCCGTGTCGATGCAGTCGTGTCGTCGTGGATGACGCGGTCGATGCCGTCGTCGTGACGCGGTCGATGCCATCGTCGAGGTCACGTCTTGCAGAAAAGTCTGTCAGAGGACGCTAGGTATCCATCTTGTGTACGAGGCGGCAGCGACGGTGTGTTGATGAAGATGTTGGTGAAGACCACGTTGATGAAGACCTTGGCGATGAAGTGTCGGCGATGGCGTCGCAGTGGCGTGTGGACGATGATGCATCACTTGAAGGCGTCCCTCCATGGCGATGAAGTGTCGACGCCCTGTCGTGCCGAAGAAGTATGTTGCTCGTAACCTGGCCTAGTCGTACAGCTTCATGTCGATTATGTAGCTCACTCGCTCGAGGAGTCGACCGCTCCAGGTGCTGTAGGTTGATGTAGATAGCTCCCGATGCAGTGAAGTCAGATCGCTCGGTGCAGTGGCGCGGGCTGCAGATCGGTCGAAGTAGAGGTGGCATACGCGGAAGGAGGAGGCACGTGTCGGAGTCCAGGTTTTGCTGCATGCGTCTCCTCGTACGAGATTGGTTTGCGTGGCCATGTGCATGATTCATGTATGGATATGTGTGCATGCAAGCTTGCTTTGCATGGGCGTACCTACGCATGGCTGGACGAACCTTTGGTGAAGCTTGATGTCGAGGGGCAAGGTGATGTGGCGTTGATGAAGATCGGATCACATGCCTGTTGGAGGAGCCGGCATCCGCTGTTCTGGATCGCGCTCGCACGATGGCATCCACGCCTGTGCGCGTGGCCCAATTGGGGAAGGCACCGTGCCGCTCGTAATAGATCGATCCATGGCGTTGTTGATGTCGTAGCCAAGGGATCGATCCGCTGCTCGTCGGCGGGTGTGCGCTACCTTCGGCACATGGCTCGGAGCAGCTGCACGTGGTACCCTGCGTCCATGGTTGCCGGGTTGAAGTTGCGCGACAGTTGGCACCGGGCCGACGAAGCACCGATTTCTGCTGAAGATTTTCGCCGTAGGTTTATTTGGAGGCTAAAAGGAATTGATCGAAACTGGCTAAGGAATTGATCTATTGCTTGTGAACTCCAAAACTGGATCTAAAACTACGTGACCGATCTAATATTTGATTGATCGGGTGCCGCGCCCCCGGGAGAGATTAATCTCCCCGGGGGCGGCGAGCTGCGGAAGTGGTGGAAGGTCCTAGGATCGGCGTCGTTGGACAAACCGCTCTAATACCATGTGGAAAATGCAAGATGGCTAGAATTATTGTTGTTGTATTGATCTGACCCTTGTGTAGGGTATATATAGGAGTAGAAGAGGGGTAGAGACTTGGAGTATAAGACGAGTTACATGTGGTTTAAACTAATTCTATCTCTATCTCTTTATTTCTAACTTAAACCCAATTATATTTCTAACACCATTTAGTGAAACTTGTACATTTGTATACTGGGGTATATTTGATAAAATTTGCTGCTACATCTCCCGATAGGAGCAGACGGTTTTTCCACACGTTCAAATATGCTAAAACTACACCCTTTTATAATCTGAACAATTAAGAGTGCGGATTTTTTGTATCCCATCCCCACTATCTATTATTAGATCATGCTTTGAGATTAATATATTTTTTTGTTTCTACACCATACAACATTGTAATCTGGCACCCAGGTGAACAAATTCATGTTTAACTTGTACGCACACGTGATTATTGATTATCTCACCAGAACTACACGTTTATGAACAAATTCGTCCACGTGTAGTCCTATCTGATTGCTTCAAAAATAATTATTTGATTGAGTTATAGCCATTGCCACGTGGCTTAGTTCATAACCAAATGAGACAGTTATTTGATCATAAACATGGACGAATTCCTTCACAGTGTGATGGCGTTGGCACTCACATTGACCCAGCAAACCACTCTTATCATGCCATGCCGCATGACACACCAGGGTCGCTCTATCTTGACTCTGTCTTACCACTACAACAGCTATGTAGTGGATTGTGTTGTGATGGCACACCGTGGCCACAAACATGTCATCGACCGCTTTGATATATAGTACACCAACAGAAACAAAAGTGATGCATGCTATACATTACCGGTTTCATTCAAAAATAGCTACAGGTACTGAACAGTTCATCTATTGGGGGTGAGTACCTCTGGTGATTGCCAATCATATCAATAGACATAGACGATGTCATCGCTGGACTATGATCTCCTCAATGGTGCCATGCATCTTAGTATTCACTGGGAAAATCAGGAAAAGACATTCAGATTTGACGACAGTAGTTATAAAGACATTATAAAGAGAGAAGGAGCATGATTGGAGTTGTCTGGTAGAGGTTGCGAGCTGCAACTCACATGGCACCAACACACATGCACGTTACGTGCACATAGCCAAGCTGACTTCCCAAGCAGGTTGATTGAATCCGGATAGATGTGTTACAGTATACGTATGTACGCACAACTGTTCAGGACAGAGATGAATTTCTTCCAGCAGCTATCACATGCACTGATGCACATGAGACATAATTGATGGCATCAGGTTCTTGATCATACTGGCCTTGGGCTTCGTCCTTTGAACAGCGATGGATCCTCCCGATACGATTATGCACAGAGCTCGACTTGAATATACACGCACACAACTTCCTGATTGATCATGCACTTGATTAAGCTTTAAGGCCTGAAATACAACCCAGTAGGGCTCATTGGAGGCTGGAAGAGAGAAGAGGTGGAAGAGGATACGCAGCCCACGGCGGTAGGGGCTGACGCCCTATAGCCAATTTCGATAGAAGCCGGCGGCGGCTGCGTACATGAGGAAGATAGAGGTTGGGGAGAGATCGCTTTTTTTTTACCTTCATTTGTATACTGCAGATAAAGAAGTTTGGGCCTTTTCGGCGAGTCTTGGCCGAGGATTTTACAACTTGATCTAGACCAATACAGAGTGCTCTCGATCAGATAGATACGCAGCAGCCACGCGATGGGAAACAACCATGCGGGCGAGGGGGCACAGGAGGGAGATACACACGATCATCTTGTAGACGTCGCTGCCATGCATGTGTGAGGCAGCCATAGATGGATTATTTTTCTTTAGATGTGGTGATATGGAAAGATCGGGGGAAGGTTTTGTGTTTTCTAGGGTTAGAAGATGAAGAGAAGGTGGGTCCTCTAGGCCAAGAGTTCGGTCTAAACACGTTTGCCACTCAAAATCAACATATGTGCATGGATAACTCAAAGACAGGATTGGACGGCTGGCCTTATAAAATATTAGACGTTTCTCTAATCTATATTATAACGTGTAGATGCCTCTTAGAACCAGAATCTTGAAAATATCAATGTACATTACATTGCGTATTTTACTAAACGGCTGAAAAAAGACTGGTTAATCTAAACCGCTATAATTCGGTCCCACCAGATTAATGGCTCCTAATTACTGATTAACGTGGTAATTTTTTGGAAGTGCCTAATTAGTATAGGTATAGAGGTATAGATAGATAGATATAGCTTTTCTTTGTTTCAAAATTTTCATGATCTTCAAAACCCATCATCTTCAAGACATAGCGTCTTACATGGCATGGGATAAGCTAGTTGAATTGTAAAAGATGAAAATTAAACATTGAAATAGTTGAAGTCATGCTTAATTACGAAAAAACACTTGTCATCGTTGCGTACCGTTTCAACATCGAAGGTCTCCTCGAGCTTAATGCTGAAGCGCCGATCTTCGTCCAGCTGAAGGAACCTGTCGCATAGACCTCGATCGTCGTGACACCAGCTGCACTCCCCCAGGAGACTTTCATCGTCCGAGTATGACATTTTCTACATTTATAATTCAAAGATTAAACTTGTACAATTAAATATATGTACTAAAAACCTAAATTAGATCATTATTTTTCGAGAAAATCCAGGTCACTCGATATTTTCTACATATTCTAGCACAAGTCATGTCAGAATTCACGGAAAAATCCGGCATGTCCTTTTCTAAAAAAGGACATATCGAGCGCCTGAAATTTGCCGAAACGGAAATTAATCAACACTCCGGCAAAACATAGGCCACTCGGAGGTGTAACCTGAACATGACTGGCCACTTGGGCAACCACATATCCTATTTGAGCAACACAATATATACATGGAGATTTGGTTGGTCTCACCTCGAGGTCGGAGGGGGTCGGTGACGGGGACGACGGCGGGGATGATGGAGGGGCTCCTTGATTTCTGCAAAAGCAAAAACCCTATAAGTTATCACTAATACATCCTGAATAATTGCTTAAAGTAAAAAAATAACAACGAATATGACATGTTCAACTAGTTCTTACTAAATATAAACTTACTATAAATAGAAAAAAACTAGTTCTTTCTAAAAATAAAGTAGTTCAACTAATTATATTAATTATCTTACTAAAAACACATTAGTTCTATTAATTCAACTAGTTCAACTAGTTTATTATTTTACTTACTAAACTAGTTCAACTAAAACTAAACTAGTTCAACTAGTTTATTAATTTACTTACTAATTATTTTAAACACTTACTAAAAACAGTAAAAAAACTACATTATACAATAGTAAAAAACATCTACTATTAACCATACTGCCCTAGTTAACTAGTACCATCACTACTACTAATTAACATCTACTACTACTAAAAATCATTATCTATGAACCCTAAATTAACATCTACTACTACTAAAAACATCTAGTACTAACTAAGCAGAGAGAAAGGGGGTGGGGGAGGGGTGGGGGGCTTATAGAGAGGGGGAGACGGTGGCGGGGAGGTGCTCGGTGACGGAGAGGTAGGGGCGGTGAGGGCGGGCTCGAGATCGGGAGGCGGCGGTGTTGGGCGGGCGAGGACGGCGGCGGTGAGGTCGAGGGCGGCGGCGGTGAGGTCGAGGGCGGCGATGGTGAGGTCGAGAGTGGCGGCGGGCGGCGGCGGTGAGGTTGAGGGCGGCCTCGGGTGGCGGCGGTGAGGGCAGGCTCGGGCGGCGGCGACAGAGGAGTAGGAGAACAGGGGGGGGGGGAGGAGGACTTAGCAAAATTTTAAGCCCGCGCGTGGTTAAGTTGAACTAGCAGTAGAGCACTTTAGCAAACGCGCTATAGCTAAGGTAGCAATAGCGCGTTTTACATAAAAACGCTACTGATAAGTCTAAGCACGCATCAAAAAATATACATTGGTCATCATTGAACTTTTTGTGTAGAATCTAAATAGTCAACATGAATCCTCACAATACCTATATAGGCACTGGTGAAGATTCATATTGCAGCCACAAATCCTACACATATAGTTCAATGAAGACCAAGTGCTCGAGATAGTTTGAGAAGTAACATATTTAAGGTGGTAAACACCTTGTTCTCTTAGTAGTATGGGACTAATTAAACTTAATTTGGTGCAATACTTAGCAGCAGCGAGTTTTGAAGAAAAACGCTGCTACTAAGTACTTTAGTAGTAGCGCGTCCAGGGAAGGGCGCTACTACTATATCTAGCCTGGAGGCAACGCCGTGGCAATTGTAGTAGTAGCACTTGTTTCACCTAGAGCGCTACTGCTACCGCGTTATTAATAGCGAGCTTTCGTCAAACTCGCTACTGCTAATTAGCAGCAGCGTTTGTTTTTGAACCACGCTGGTGCTAAGATTCTGTGTATAAGGTTTTCCCTAGTAGTGTCATCATCATCATACAACTTCTACTCATTATCATGATAACAAGTCATACTCATCATCATCATAGTCATCTAGCCAACCCTACTTAATTGTTCTTAGCACATGATCAGGAGTATTAGCTAGGATCTAACTACCCTCTCTAAGGTAGAATAGCATAAAACAAGATAGGACTTGACTCTCCATTATGGAGAATAGAGATTATCTTGTATCCAATTCTTGCGCTCGGCACAGTGTTGCTTCCAAATACCTCCCTACGATTGACCATACATTTTTTCCAATCTTTGATTCTCATGTCTTCATCGATTTTAGAAATCCAGTATGGACAACGGTGATGCCTATTAGGATGACCTAGTCGTAAGCTCATAACATCAAGGCGACATTTCTGAAACATCAGATGAGTCATACAATCCTTCGGGATTTTTTGTTGAAAAACATGGTAATAACTTCGTAGTTAGCAATGTAGTTTAGTTTTAGAAGAATTTGTGCAAAAGATGCACAGACGTCGTAATAGTAAAAAATCTTACCATGTGATCTCCATGGATGTTACCGTAGTTCAACACGTGCACTAGTGGCACGTATTGACCATAATGTACAGGATTTTGATAATAGATATTGTAATTCTCAAGATCACTAATAAATGAGATAAGATGATCTTTTACCTCATAAGTTAATTCTGCGCCATCAGTGTAGTAGGTTCTGTCTACCATCTTCCGTACATTTTTTTGAAGAATGAAAATAAGTTGTTAATGGAAATAAACTGTCAACTATTTGGAAATAAACAATATAAATTACTTAACAAATATGTTTAAGAAACTCACATAGCGATAGAATTGGAAGCGTATCAACAAGGATCCAAATGTCCATATTATCTTCGTCGATGTTAGGATCATCAAGATCCAAGGTGACAGGCATACCCTCATGGAAATCATACGCCTTGCAAAGTGCTTCCCAATTCCAGCAACCAAAATGGGATACGCTCTCAGAATTGTATAGATTTACAGCAAAATCAAAACCATGATGGGTCTTTAGGTGAACTATCTTTGTTTCCATATTTTCATGATCTTCAAAATCCATCCTCTACAAGACATAGCGTCTTGCATGGCATGGGATCAGCTAGTCGAATTGTAAAAGACGAAAATTACACGTTGAAGAAGCAGAAGTCGAGCTTAATTACGAAAAAAACACTTTGCGTCGTTGCGTACCATGTGAGGCCTGTCGCAGAAATCCCGGTCGTCGCCGCACCAGTCCCACCACGGGAGACTTTTGTCATCCGATGACATTTCCTATGCTCATAATTCAAAGATCACTAATACAGCTACAACCCTATATTAGATCATTATTATTCATCACGGGTTGACCATCGGTCGTCGAGTCTTTTTTGAAAACTCTCAGCTCACATGGTGTATATATTCAACCGTTGGTGATGGTCGCTCCTCCCTTCATCCCCGAGTGCATTAAACCAAAATGTCTAGCACACAAGAATGAAGGAGAAGTGACCCCCACGAAAACAGTCGGCATTCTTCTTCTCTCATATATGGTGGAGTCTCGACAGACTTAAAGTCAACCCGAAAGGTCATTTAATTATCTTTCTAGAAAATCCAGGCCCCTCGATATTAACTACATATTCTAGCACAGGTCATGCCAAAATTCACGAAAAAATCTGGCATGACCTTTGCTAAAAAAGACATGTCGAGCGCCTGAAATTTGCCGGAACAAAAATTAATCAACACTCCGGCAAAACATAGGCCACTCGGAGGTGTTACCTGCAAACATGGTCGGCCACTTGGGCAAGCACATATCCTATTTGAGCAACACAAGATATACATGTTTATATCAACATCATATGAGCATTCAAACTTAATGGTCATTGCATTTCAATTTTTGAAAATATGAACAAAAACATTTCAAAATATCTTATAGGACTCATATTGACATGGAGATTTGGCTGGTCTCACCTTGAGGTTGGAGGGGGTCGGTGACGGGGATGAAGGCGGGGATGATGGAGGGGCTCCTTGATTTCTACAAAAACAAAATATAAATAAAAAATTATTATCCTCATCTTAGGACTTAGTGAAACCCTATAAGCTATCAACTAATCGAATGCATACACCTTGCATAGTGCTCTCCAATTTGAGCATTCAAAATAGGACTAGTTCTCCAATTTGAGCATTCAATAAGCAAAACTAAATCATAAAATAAATTAGTATTCAAATTAGCATGCATTCAATAAGAAAAACTAAATCATCTCTTGCGTCTGTATATCATCGAATATTATCACTAATACATCTCGAATAGTATCATAGATATAACATCACTAATACAGCTACAACCCTAGCGAACGACGGGTATCGGCGCAGGCGGTGGACACCCAAAGATAAGGCACCATCACATGATCATAGCTCTTGTAAGACGCCTGAAGAACCTGCCAGGTATTGTCGAACCTGCCCTCCAACGCAACCATGTAGTGATGGACATGCTCATCCTCCTCCTTGACACGGTAACATACCACCTCCGCGGGGGACAAAAGCCTCCGCATTGTCAGTGGCCCTCGCGATCGCCACCAAAGAAGGTTCGGGTCAACGACGGGCTGGCTCCTCACCAAGTTGCGCCCCCCGGAAGGTAGCACCTCCTAGTACCAGCCCGGCATAGCCCAGTCCTGGACATGGCCCCTCTGATCAAGCAGGCCTCCTCCGCCGAGTCGACGACGAGGATGTGGATAGGCATTGTCGACGTCGATGCGGGAATAATTGCTTTAACTAAAAAGATAACAACAAATGTGACATGTTCAAAATATGACATGTCCACTTCAAAATGAATCAACCTAGAATTCTGTTAAATACACCTAAAACACCTAAATTCTATGAACCACACATAATTCAAAACCTACATTTTGAACATGGTTCGATCATAACTAGGGTTCATACTACATTATTCTAAGATTAAACACCTAGAATACCTCAATTATATTAACTACACCTAATTAAAACCTACATTTTGACCATGGTTCGATCATAACTAGTTAGGGTTCATACTACATTATTCTAAGATTAAACACCTAAGATCAGAACCTACTACATTATTCTTAGATTTAACCTACATTGTTCAACTAGCTAGGGTTCAAAATAAACTAGGGAGGAGGAGGAAGGAAGGAGGAGGAGTACCTCTCGGTGGAGGACGGCCGGCGCTGGGTGGGCGGCAGGGGAGGAGGGCCGGCGCGGGAGGGCGGCCATCGGGGGGTGGAGGCTGGCGCGGGGGAGGGTGGCCAGCGGGGAAGGAGGGCTGGCATAGGCGAGGGCGGCCGGCAGGGGAGGATCGGCACGGGGACGGTGGCGCGCGGGGGATGGCAACATGTACCTTGGGGGCGACGGCAGCGACTGCGCTCGGCGGAGGCGAGTGAGAGTATGAGGGGGAGAGTGAGGACGTGCGCGGGCCGGAATGTGGATAAGGTGCTCGTAGTAGTAGCACTGGATCCTAAACACCGCTACTACTAATAACCATAGCAGTAGCGCTTTTTGCACACAAGCACTACTAGTATGCCTGGCCTACCGGCAAAGGTCTGGCAATTATAGTAGTAGCATGTTTTATAACTACAGCGCTACTGGTAAGTCCATAGTAGCAGCGCTCTCTACGTCCAAGCGCTACTAATAATTAGTAGCAGCGGTGCCTTTTAGAAAGCGCTACTAGTAAGCTCCTGTGTATAGGTTTTTCCTAGTAGTGGAAGGTTCAAGTAATATTCATAGATAAGTTGATCATAAATCCATAATTCATAGGATCTCAGCAAACACACCGCAAAAAGTTATTACATCGAATAGATCTCCAAGGACATCGAGGAAAACATGGTATTGAGAATCAAAGAGAGAGAAGAAGCCATCTAGCTACTAGCTATGGATCCGTAGGTCTGTGGTAAACTACTCATGCTTCATCAGAAGGGAAATGGTGTTGATGTAGAATCCCTCCATGATTGAATCCACCTCCGGCAGGATGACGGAAAAGGCCCCTAGATGGGATCTCACGGTTACAGAGGGTTGCGGCGGTGGAAAAGTATTTTCATGGATGCCTCTATTGGTTTGGGGATATATGGGAATATATAGGCGAAAGAATTAGGTCAGGAGGTGCACGAGGGGCCCACAAGGGTGGGGGGCGAGTCCTACCCTCTGGGTGCTCCCTCCGTCCTTGTGGCCGCCTCATGGATCTTCCGACTTCATCTCCAAGTATCCTGGTTATCTTCTAGTCCAAGAAAAATCATCGCGAAGGTTCATTCCGTTTGGACTCCGTTTGGTATTCCTTTTCTGCGAAACTCAAAAATAGGGGAAAACAGGAACCGACACTGGGCTCTAGGTTAATAGGTTAGTCCAAAAACTAATATAAAATAGCATATTAATGCGTATAAAATATCCAAAACAGATAATATAATAGCATGGCACAATCAAAAATCATAGATACATTGGAGACATATCAGGGGGGACGAACCCCCTCTTTCCCTTCCCCACTCGGCCTCCTTCCATGGGGGCGGGGGCGCCACGCCTTGTGGGCTGGTGTGCTCCCCTCTTATGGCCCATATGGCCCATATCTTCTCCCCGGGGGTTCCGGTAACGCCTCCGGTACTCCGATATGTACCAGGTACCCTCCGGAACACTTCTGGTGTCCGAATACTATCATCCTATATGTAAGTGCATCTAGTGCCCCTTAGTGATTTTGGTGTATGGAAGACTTATAGGTTAAGGGACTGATGCGTTTGTGAGTGTACACGGGTCTATAAGTCTATGAGGAGTTTCATATTTACAGAGAAAGTCGACCCCTAAAAATGAAGTTCTTCAACTGAAGACTTTGGATTTCTCAAGACTTTCTGAAGACTTTGAATGTGAAGAAATTGGTGTGACCTTGAAGACTTGGTATTCATTCGAGGACCATGAAGCGTGAAGACTTTTGTATTTATAGTTTCATTTTCTCTTTCTTGATTCATAGGAAACACCGTACTATTAAAGGGGGTCGAGGAAATACTAAGGAAAAATTTCCATGTGATGCTCAAGTCAAAATCCTACACCTACCAATCCCTTCGAGTGAAGCCATTGGAAATCTCATACAGTTCAGTCATATTCTTTAGTGACAGAGACAAAGTTCTTCTGGTCTCTGAGGAATTTGTTCTGACTAAGGAGTTAGGAATTTGCCAGTGCGGATTTCCTACAAAGTGAGGAACATGATAGCCCTGAGGTATTTGAGAGTCAAATATTCCGACAAATTGCTGTGCTACGCGCCAGCTGTCCCAAAATATCTACCCACCTAACGGTCATATCAGACAAGGGAATTTATGTCTTATCATGCCGGGTTACTCCTTAGGCTATAAATAGCCGCCCCCTACAACCACTAGCTTGTTGGCTGCTCCGAGAGAAACTGACACTTGTCATTTGAGAGCAACCCATCCTCCGAGGACTTTGAGCGAAAATCATCAAGTGAGGAAAACACAAACCCCAAACCTACAAACCCCAAAGTGATTGAGCATCACTGAAGAGATTGATCCTGCGTGGAACTGACGCTTGTATCCTTTGAAGACTTTGCTTCTTCCAGACGGTTAGGCATCAAGGTCTAGAGCATCCAAGAGGAATTGTGGATCGCCGAGTGACCGAGTTTGTGAAGGTCCGGAAGTCACCTGAAGACTTACCACGAGTGATTGGGCTAGGTCTGTGTGAACTTAGCTCAAGGAGAATACAGTGAGGACTGTGTGTCCGGGACTGGGTGTCCTCGAGTTTAATACTCAGCCGCTCCAACCAGATGTACAACTGAGACAGCAGTTCGAACTAGTCTACCAAATCATTGTCTTCATCGAGCTTCCTGGTTCTATTTCCTCAACTCTTTAATTTCCTCATCTCTATTGTTGTGTGCTTGTTCATATCTGTTTGAAGACTTTAACTGAAGACTTTCTCAATTTCCTCAGTTTAATTTCTTCAGTCTGTCCGTCTTCATCTTGTGTTATCCTGTGTTTACACGTTCTGTACTTTGTGCTTGTCTTTATTTCATCATGATGACTATGCGTGTGTTCTACTATGTTTACTTTTGAGTACTTATTCCGCTGCAAGTAGTTCTTCATTTAGGAATTTCCTCACCAGCAAATTCCTCAGTGAAGAATTCATAAAAAACGCCTATTCACCCCCCTCTAGTCGATATAACGCACTTTCAATTGGTATCAGAGCGAGGTACTCCCTTGTTCTGTGTCATTTTGGTTAAACCGCCTAGAGTTTTAGTTATGTCGACCGCATGTATGATCAAGGTCTCTGCTGGGTATCCTACCTTCGATGGAACGGACTACCCCTACCAGAAGAATAAGATGCGAATGCATCTTGAGGCAATTGACAACGATCTCTGGTATGTTGTGGAAAATGGTGTTCCCTCAGTCACACCTTCTCTGAATGCTACTGATGTGAAGAGATTCAAGCAACTTGATTCTCAAGCGAAGAATATCATATGTGGCCATCTGAGCAAAGGGCAATATGGTAGAGTGAGTGCTTTGGAAACTGCTAAGCTTATCTGGGATAGGCTCTCCAAAGTAAACGAAGGAGTCTCAACTCAACGTGACTCTCGTGTTGACGTCCTTCGCAATCTCTTCAACCGCTTCAAAAGACTCGACAATGAAAATGTTCAGCAAATCTTCGATCGCCTCACTGATATCTCAAATGAGCATCAAGCGCTTGGCGCCACTGATATCACTGACCATGAGGTGGTGAAGAAATTGCTGAGATCGCTCGATTCTTCATTTGACACTCTGGCACTGATGGTTCAAGAGCATGCTGATTACAAGTCACTTGATCCTGCTGATATCCTTGAGAGGCTAAATACTCATGAGTTCCAGCTTGCTGAGAAGAGAGATCTCTATGGTTCAAGCTATGGTAAACCATGTGGTTTGAAGGCCAAGGCAGTCTCTGAGTCTGAAGAAGAGGACTCCACTAGCAGCCTTGATGATCCTGAAGAACTGAGCCAGGAACTAGCGCTGCTTGTGAAGAAATTTCAGAAGTTCTCAAGACGTGGTCGCTTTGGAAAATCCTCAAGGAGCAATGATTCCTCATCCAATGACTATAAGAAGAGGCTATGTCACAAATGCAAGAAACCTGGTCATTACATTCAAGATTGTCCTCAGTGGGATAAGGAATTGAAGAAGTAGAAATACAAGGATTACAGTTCTGATGATGCCAAGAAGAAGAAGAAATCTTCCAAGTCTTCATCATCAAAATCCTCGAAGTCTTCACCTCACAAGAAGAGCCGCTTCAAGAAGGCTCGGGCATTTATAGGCAAGGAAATGGATTCTGAGGCTGAATTTGAGGATCATGAGGAAGAGGAGGCATCCGAGGAGTCTGAGTCTGGTGTGGCAAGCCTGGCTCTTGCTACCGCGTTCGTCAGCAAGTCTATCTTCAACTCTGAAGAAAATGGCAACACCAACAATGCTTATGAAGGCAATGATGACTATGCTCCCACCTATTGCTTCATGGCAAAGGGTGCCAAGGTAACTAAATACCCCTCCTCTGAGTCAAGTGAGGATGAATCTGATGAAAATCTTAAACCTAGCTACTCTAAACTTGCTAAAATTGCTATGAAACAACAAAAGGCTATTGAAAAGCTTCAAAACATGCTAGACATAAGTGATGATATGTTGGGTGAAGAAATGGATCGCACTAAAAAATTAACTGAAAATCTTCAGAGACTTCAGTCTAAGTTTGACAATCTTCAAAGTCATCATAACACTCTCTTATCTGATCACGAGAAGCTTTCTTATGAATTTCTTCAAAGAAAGCAAGATCTTGAGAAGCTAAGAGTGAGCTATGAAGATCTTCAGAAGGCGCGTGATTCATTACTAGCTCAACAAATCAGTGCTACTCAGGAAGAACTTGATCCGCCATGTCTGAAGTGCATTGAACGTGAATCTGCTAATTCTTCACCTGAATGTTCAAATGCTTCTAATGTTACAAATTCTTCACATGTCTCTGCTATCACTAATTCCTCATCTGAGGACATTGCTAGTATCGCTGATGATGCAGCGCTGAAGGAATTGTACATGACAGGCATGTACAAAAGCCTCAAAAGGCATCAGACTCTTTGTGATGTGCTTAAAAAGCAGATCCTCAACAGGAACCCTAGGAAAGAGGGTATTGCCTTTGAGAGGAAACTCAATGCTGATGGAACATATTGGAAGCCTGAGCAGTACCCCAAAACCTCGTGGGTTGCTGCAAAGGGACCTCCAGTTGATCCATCCAATTTATCTGGCTTTACATGTGAATCTCCTCATTCTTCTGATGGGTCATTTGACTCCAACTATAAACTATTCAAGAATCAGAATGGTGAAGTATTTTCTAGATATGTTGGCACTAACTGTAGGAACGGTTCTCCTATGAAGAAAATCTGGGTTCCCAAAATTTATCTTGAAAGTCTTCAGGTGAATGTCCTCATGACACCACCAGTGAAGAACAGGAACTCCAGATCCAATTATTCATATGGACCTAAGTCTTCACATGGATCCAATTCCTCAAAAGTATCAAAATCCTCATATGACCATAATCATACTAACCCTTCTGTTTCGCAGGGTAGAGCTAAGGGCTACAAATATGAGCATTATTCTTCAAATCATTATGTTCATAAGTCCTCGAAGAATTTCTCTGCTTATTCATATGCTTACCCTAACCCCTCTTATGTGAAATGAAGTGGACTGGGTTCTATGCCACCTTTCTCATATGGTGCACGCAGAGTGATGAATTCTTTGCCACCCCTTCAGATGTGGGTGGTGAAGAAAAAGAACTAATATCTTATGCAGGGTCAGGTCTCTAGATGTGCTCAAAACGTCTGAAGAATTTGCTGGAGACCTGAAACTACCTGAAAGGACGCAGGCTACTCATGATGAAATGAACTTTCATTTCACACATCCTCATACTCATTTATCTGTGTTGTTGCTTGATGAAATTGATCTGATGATATTGATGTCATATTCTTCACTGATGAAGTATATGAGTTCGTAAGTTGCACTAATTCATCTGCAGGATGATCAACCCAAAGCAAACGAGTGGGTCCTCGATAGTGGATGTACAAATCACATGACTGGTGACAAGAATCTCTTGATGGACACTCCTTTATCACCGTCACATCTGAAGCATATTATCTTCGCTGACAAAGGCAAAAGTCAGGCATTGGGTCTAGGTAAGGTTGCGATCTCAAAGGATCGACACATGGACAAAGTCATGCTTGTCGAGTCCTTAGGATACAACCTCATGTATGTCTCAATGCTTTGTGATCTTGATATGGTTGTTGTCTTTGGCAAATATCGTTGCGTTGTGATCGTGGAAGCTGACAATTCCAAAGTCTTCGAAGGCTTTAGGAGAGGAGACTTGTACATTGTTGATTTCTCTACAGGACCACAACCTGTCGTGTGCTTATTTGTAAAAGCTTCAGAAGGCCGTCTATGGCATCGACGACTTGGTCATGCTGGCATGAGGAATTTGCACACGCTTGCGAAGAAAAAGCTTGTCATTGGCGTTGAGAATGTCAAATTCCTCAAGGATCACTTATGCGGAGCCTGTGAAGCTGGAAAGATGACCAAGGCCAAGCATCCAGCGAAGACTATCATGACCACCACTCGACCATTTGAATTGCTTCACATGGATCTCTTTGATCCTAATCATTATTCTGCTGTTACAAATGATGCATCTGTATATGGCTTTGTTATAGTTGATGATTATTCTTGATACACATGGGTGCACACAGTCACTTACAAACATGAGGTGCAGGAAGTCTTCAAATGATTTTCCTCAAGGGTTTCAACCAACTTTGGTGTGAAGATCAAACATATCAGAAGTGACAATGGGACTGAGTTCAAGAATTCCGGTCTTGATGGCTATCTTGATGAACTTGGTATTACTCATGAGTTATCTGCTCCTTATACTCCTTAGCAGAATGGTGTCGTGGAGTGCAAGAACAGAACCCTCGCTGAAATGGCTCGCACTATGCTTGATGAATACAAGACACCTCGTCGTTTCTGGATTGATGCAATTGATACCGCTTGCCACATCATCAACAGAGTATATCTTCACAAATTCTTCAAGAAGACTGCCTATGAACTCCTCACAGACAATAAACCCAATGTGAGTTACTTCAGAGTCTTCGGTGCTAAATGTTGGATTAGAGATCCGCATCACGATTCTAAATTTGCACCGAAAGCACATGAGGGTTTTATGCTTGGTTACGGAAAGGACTCGCACACCTACAGAGTCTTCAACAACGTTCTTCACAAGGTTGTTGAAACTGTAGATGTGCGGTTCGATGAAACTAATGGCTCACAAAGAGAGCACCTACCTTCTGTGATAGATGAACCAGCACCTGAGGATTCTATCAAGTTCAAGGCTACTGAGGATGTCATTCCTACTGAAGAATCTACTGAAGAATTCATTCCAGAACGTGATGAACATCAAGCTGGCGCACCTGAAGAAAATGGTGCTGAAGAAAATGCTCCTGAAGCAAATGCTGATCAAATTCCTCGAAGACAACCCACTCATCCTCGCATTGCAAATGAAGTGCAAGTCAAGAAGATCAACGATGACATTAGAGCACCAGGTCCTCTCACTCGCTCAAAGGCTTCACATTTATATAACTTTTGTGGGCACTTTGCCTTTGTCTCTATCACAGAGCCCACTAAGGTAGATGAATCATTTCTAGAGCCCGAGTGGATTCAAGCTATGCAAGAAGAATTACATCAGTTCGAGCTCAACAATGTATGGGAACTGGTCAAACGTCCAGATCCTCGCAAGCACAACATCATTGGCACAAAATGGATCTACCGCAACAAGCAAGATGAAAATGGCCTTGTGGTGAGGAATAAGGCACGGCTTGTAGCTCAAGGCTACACACAGGTTGAGGGTATTGATTTCGATGAAACCTTTGCACCTGTTGCTAGACTTGAGGCTATTCGCATATTACTTGTTTACGCTAACCATCATAATATCACTTTATATCAAATGGATGTGAAAAGTGCATTCCTCAATGGTAAGCTTGAGGAAGAAGTATATGTTGCTCAACCCCCAGGTTTTGAAGATCCGAAGAATCCCGACAAAGTCTTCAGACTCAAAAAGGCCCTTTATGGCCTCAAGCAAGCACCTCGGGCGTGGTATGATACTTTGAAGGAATTCCTCATGAAGAAAGGCTTCAAACCCAGTTCACTTGACCCAGCTCTTTTCACTAAATCTTATGATGATGAATTGTTTGTGTGCCAAATATATGTTGATGATATTATCTTTGGCTGTACTGACCAACGCTATAGTGATGAATTTGCCTATATGATGAGTGAAGAATATCAAATGTCTATGATGGGAGAATTGAAATTCTTTTTAGGTCTTCAAATTCGTCAACAGCGCAATGGCATATTCATATCTTAGGAGAAATACCTCAAAGATATATTGAGGAAATTTGGCATGCAAGACTACAAAGGGGTCAAAATTCCAATGCCCACAAATGGCCATCTATGCATTGATGAAAATGGTAAAGACTTCGATCAAAAGGTATACCGCTCCCTGATTGGCTCTTTATTGTACCTATGTGCATCTAGGCCATATATTATGCTTAGTGTTTGCATGTGTGCCCGATTTCAAGCTACACCGAAGGAATCACACCATAAGGCTGTGAAGCATATTCTTCGATATCTAGCTCACACACCAACACTTGGATTATGGTATCCCAAGGGCTCTTCACTTGATCTCATTGGATATTCAGACTCTGACTATGCTGGCGATCGCGTGGACGGCAAGTCAACATCAGGCACATGCCATTTCCTCGGACGATCTTTGGTCTGTTGGTCCTCGAAGAAACAGAACTGCGTATCACTCTCCACTGCAGAAGCTGAGTACATTGCTGCTGGATCATGCTGTGCTCAATTACTATGGATGAAGCAAACACTCAAGGACTATGGCATCAACATGAAGAATGTGCCTCTCTACTGCGATAATGAGAGTGCCATCAAGATTGGTCATAACCTAGTTCAGCACTCGAAGAGAAAGCACATCCAGATTCGTCATCATTTTCTTCATGATCATGTGTTAAAGGGTGATATTTCCATCGACCACGTCAGCACTGAAGATCAACTGGCCGATATCTTCACTAAGCCCTTGGATGAGAAGAGATTTAGCAAGTTGCGGTGTGAGCTAAATATTCTAGAATCTTCAAATGTTCTCTGAAATGGACACACATCCTAACACTTATGCTCACTTGACGACTTAGATGCGCAACACACGAAGTAACCTTTTTCTTCAATCAATGAAGACTAACACTCTAAGTGTGAAGAAATTAATGAAGAAATTGATTCTTAGAGCCCTACGACAATTGTATGCGGCGTCTGAAATCAGCTTTCTTATACGGTGGGTTATGCCACCAACCAAAGTTGAAAATCTTCAATTTGAGTTTTTCTTCGTTTTTCAAATTCCTCAGTTTTTCAAATTCTTCAACTTTGCATTGTATTCACTCTTTCTGGTGTTGTTCTTCATTTGAATATATATATATATATATATATATATATATATATATATAGGGAAAATCCATCCTACCACCCGGTGGTAGTTACCCCACATGTCTCATATACTAGCATGTGGTACTATATATACTATTTTATTATTTTAAATATGTTTGTATACTATATCTAAGATATTTCAAAACAAGTTACATGAAAAAATTGCATATGAGCCCATAGTTTTTGTTATATTTGTGAAATACGTACATATTTGTACGTAAAAAAGAGCATACTCAAAAAATGGTACATACTACCTAAAAATTTGTATATATACTATCTAATCATTGTTATATACTACATACTACACGTACATACTGTCGGTTTCAACAGATACTACATACAACATACAAAACGTAAGTGGTGGTAACTACCACTGCTTATAGGAAACATTTGTCCTATATGAGTTTTATGTCCTCTACAACATTCACTTATTGTTATTTCTTCAAGTTGATTTCTTCTGCTAAGTGAATGTTATCGGACCCTTACCCCTCTATGCTAAACTCAACCCAGTCTATTCACAAATTCTTCATATGCGTTCTAATTTGAAACTCGTTCAAAATCATCACTATGTCCTTGACAGCTGAAGAATTTGCGAACGGAAACTTAAAACAATCTTATCTAAATTTTCAACTTTGCCGCTTAAACCGTTCCGCATCCCATGACAATACTTATCTATTCACCCACGATCCTACAAGATCGCCACCTCACAGTACGTGGATGACACATGTCACGTGAATGAGAAGGGCCAGGGGCACGTTCGTCCGAAATCTTCGGGTGTACAGTTTTTCACCTCCGCTATAAATACCACGCCTCTTCCTCACTTCACTTTTACTCCGCTCGACCTCACTCTCGCTCGAGCTTCCCGAAACCCTAGTGCCGCCGCTACTTCATCGTCGCCGGTGAGGAAGAGCTTCACTGCCTTGACCTCGTGGCCATCGTACTCACGCCGGTTGCGGATTTCCTCACTCCGCCGCCGCCGTAGCCGTCTTCCTCTGCCGAGTTAGGGCGTGGAAGATCTGAACGGACGAACTTCACTCCTACTCTTCCCAGTTTGTCGTGTTCTTCACTTCGGGTAATTAAAATTTACTTTTACTACCCGCTTTGATTCATGTGTTTTTCTTAAAAATCTTCAAAGGTGTTTGTTCGTCAAATCTTCACACACTAAACACCTCACATGTTATATGTTCTTGATTTGTTTCTCTAACCAATGATTTTATTCAAGATTCCTCATTTGTGTGGATTCTCAAATCTGTACAACTCTGGAACCTAATATAAAGAACGCGTAGTGAAATTCTTCAAGACTCATCTAGTCAAATTCCTCAAACCTATTCTTTTTGAAAATCTTCTGAGAACGCATATGACCTCTCCAAATTCCTCGCAACTATACTCTGTTCACAGGTACAAATGTCCGCTGCTGAATCACTAGGTTCTCATCAACTTAACTCATTTGCAGCGTTCCTCGAAGAAAAGTTGCATACCTCTTCAGAAACTTCAGTTGTTCATATTCCTCAGTTGAAGAAAATGGGCGATGGTAAGAAGCCATTGAAGGGAGGAAAGAGGCATGAGGTAAATACTATGTTTGAAATTCCTGAGGACATTTATGCTGGGTACTGTACACCCCCTGAAGAAGATAGAAATCAGCGCAAGGTGCGCATTCAAAAGATTGAGAGGAGATGGGCATGAGGATGGAGGGAGTACATGTATGTTACTCCCAAGTACATGAAGAAAATCGCGCTCAACCCTCCATGCTCAAGACCTCCATTGGCACCTGGCAAACTGGCAGATACCACTAGCCTCAAGCATGGTGAGGACTATGCTGATGAATGGGAAAAGCGCCAGGCTAAACTGTCCAAGCAAGCAAAGGAAGCAGTGAAGAAATTCAATGTAGACTCTGCTTCTGCTGCTACCACTACTGAGGCCTCTGCTAGTCAGCCGAACAAGGTGATGCCAAAGAAGCCTGCTCACAAGTCAAGCGCTTCTTCTTCAATGCCCTCACGGCCAAGCTCCTCAGCAATGCCCTCAAGGCCTAAATTTCAAGACCCTCACCGAAAATTCCTCAGTCTGCTCCTCCTCCAAAGTCTTCAGCTGCACCGACAAAATCCTCGGCACATGTGCATCTTGCCACGTGCCAAAGGACCACAGGCATCTCAATTGCCTCAGGAGCATCTGCAAGTTCCTCAGTTGCACCACATTCCTCAGCTGGCCCCTCTCTGCTGAAGAAAAAGGCCACTACTGGACGAGGCCTTCGACCAAGTCCTCACAAAAAGCAGGTCGCCTTCCAAGCTCC
Organism: Triticum aestivum; assembly: GCF_018294505.1. Taxonomy (NCBI): domain Eukaryota; kingdom Viridiplantae; phylum Streptophyta; class Magnoliopsida; order Poales; family Poaceae; genus Triticum; species Triticum aestivum. The sequence continues at coordinate 695,739,014 of NC_057807.1, read as the reverse complement.
CTCTGATGAAGATGAGTATGATGATGAAGAACTTGCTGAAATCATTAGAGACAGGCAAGCCAGGGCCGCTATAGCCAAAGGTAGCAACATGCCACTACTGTTGGATCCAAAGATGATCCTTGACTTCATTGACTTATGGCACAAGGACCCTAACACGCCTTTGCCGGAGATGAACCTCACTCCTGGTGAAAGTCATGTTCTGATTGCCTTCATTGAGGAAGAAAAGTGGAAATTTGAAGAAGGCAGAAAGCTGAAGAAAGCGCAACACAAGAAACAACGCTACCTCAAGGACAATGTCCTCACTCTCACCCCTGATCAGCTCATTGCCTTGCAAGATGAAATCAAGCAATTGAGTGATGAATTCGATCGCTACTATGCTGATTGGAAGGGAGCCAAGGTTCGGTTCGTCAATCTGACGAAGAAGTTCACTTCAAGTGCTACTCCTCATGTGCACATTGAAGTTTCACCGGCTGAAGCATCTGCTCAGCCTACTGAAGAACATGCCAGCACCGCTGATGACAATCAGGCTGCTGAAGAAAATGAGAGTACCAGGGCTGATGACCTCATTCCAGCCACTGAAGATATTCCCAGGGCATCCACTAGTGGTGCACCTGAAGAAAATGAAGAAATCAGGGCAACTGCAACAGTTGCGCCTGAGGAAAATGATCCAAAGTCCTCTGCACCTCCTGCCCCTACCCCAGCTCCAATCCTTCCATCTGCATTAGATGCAAAGAAGACCAAGGCTGCAGAGCGTGCAGCTGTGAAGAAAAGGAAGGCATTAGCTTCATCAGATTCTTCAGCTCCGAAGAAAATGAAGCCTTTGACAAGTTCAACTGAAAATCCAATAGATGCTATTCCTGTATCTTTCATGCCATCAAAGGACCTTGTTCCATTTGGTGAAGATTATGTGATTCCTGAGGAATCAGATGAAGAAACTCCTTCTGCTTCTTCAACAGAGAAGTTGGATGAAGAAATTGAAGTGGATAGAATCCCTTCAACCCCAGTCGTCTCCTCACCTATGCCTCAGTTCACTGCTGAAGAGGCAGGTGTTGAAGAAATGGGAGATGAGGACGTGGACATTGGCTGTACCACACCCGTGCTCAATGATGACTTTTGGGAAAGTCAGCACCCCAACTCTCCGGTTCACTCCACTCCAAGCAATTCCTCAGTCCCCAGCTGCTACTAAAGTGCAAATGGGATCTGAAGAACATCATGCAACCCCGTCTGTCCATGAAGAAATTCCAGCCACTAGTGCTGAAGAAAATGTAAATGAAGAATTGAAGACCTAGGCTGAAGCGGCAGAAGAGCCTGAAATTCCTCAGCCTGAGGAACCTGAGATTGCAATTCCTGAAGTGGTGATGCAATTGACTGACACTCCTCAGCCCAAGCCAAAGGATCCCTTCTCAAAGAAGCAAAAATTCAAGGCTGATGATTTCTTCGGCGAGCGCGTATTCTTCACTGAATTCAATCCATGTGACAATGCTCGTCTTAGAAGGAAGCGCTTCTGGACTGCCAGCCAAGCCAACTTCTACTCCTCAGTACTCTTCAACAAGGACAAAGTCTTCGACCACGAGCACATTCCTCACGTAGACATGGAATCCATGCCCTGCTTCACACAAGTCCTCAGCATGATTCACGATGCGGGCTTGCTCAACTTCTGCTCTGACATTGTTGACTGGAATGAAGAGCTAATTCTTCAGTTCTATGCGATGCTGCATATCACGGGTGAAGAAAATGACATCAACAATTGGGCGTTGGACTGGATGACCGAAAACACTCACTACAAGGCACCAACTACTAAATTGCTTCGTGCCTTGCCACTCAGTCCTCCACCTAAAGGTGCTCGTTGTCTGTATGATGAGCCTGAACTCACTGGTCATTATATGCAAGTGCTCATGAAGCCGCTAAAGCCTAGTCAAGCCCCAAGTACCAAATTCCTCGTGAAGGAATCGCTCTATGTGCCAAGAGCCATCTATTGCATACTGACGAAGACTATGAGTCCTATCAAAGGCCATGACTCATCCGATGAAGAAGTTATCGGGATGATGAAGAATATGTAGTTCAACATAATGCATGGCATCCCCATAAACTATCATGATTTCTTCATGAGAACTCTCGCAAATGTTGCACTTTCACCGTTTGAGCTGAAGCCTTACGCGCCGTGGATCATGAGATTCCTCAGATCAAGGTCTTCTCTCAACTACAAGGCTGATTTTCAGTATCACCTCAGCTACTTGCCCCCCATTGAAGTCCTCAAGCGGACAATTTCCTCATCTGATGAGAAGGGCAAGTCACCAGCCGTTATCGATGAAGGCATTCGTCCATTGGATGGTCAGTTCCACAAAGCTGCATCTTACTCCACCAATGATGACTCTGCCACTCATGATTCTGCTGCCAATGCTCCCAAGTCAAGTCCTCAAGCTACTGCTCCTCGTGTGATGACTGACCGTGAACTACTTATAAGTCTTCACCAGAAGGTGGATCGAAACCACAAATGGGTTAAGCGTCAGTTTGGTTCTATTCTTCACAACATGATCTCTACACATAATGCAGTGAAGAAAAACCATTACTACCTCCATGATGTTTTTGATCGCACCTGGGCTATTCTGTCACATCTCTATGGTGAAGAAGATCTTAAGCAAATGGGTTTCAAGGAAGATTTTGACTGGTCTGCTCCATCACCAAAGAAATTCAAGAAGGTCAAGGTTTCTTCCTTGGTGGCCAGTTCATATTCTTCATCGCGCGACAAGGGCAAGTATGAAGACTTGGACGACACTGCAGCAGGCCCTACATCGACTCAAGACCCCAACAACGCTGACGCTCCTCCATCTTCATGATATTCTTCAGGGGCGTTAGTCCTCATTTTCAACCCTTTTGGTCATTCGATGACAAAGGGGGAGAAATTTGAGTTAGTCTTCAAGCGGGTCTATCCTATATGGGCGTTTTTTTGCTAAGGTACAACTCTCGTTCTTCTGATGACTTTGCTGGATCGAGTTGTAATCTTAAACTCTATGGTGGCCTGATACTTTTGCCGTGTTCTTCTGCATGCTTATTCCTCATTAATGTTAATGCACGCATGCTGAATTACATCAGTCACCATATTTCATCATGCATTTCAAATTCTTCATATGATATGTCAAATGCGTGTATGAATTACAAGATATAGGGGGAGATCTCCATGATTATACTCTTCAAGTGTGCATTGCTTCAAAATCAAATTCCTCACTATGCACATCTTCAGGGGGAGTTCTTCTATATCTTGCAATCAAAATCCTCAATATCATTTTTTACACTTCATATACTTATCCCGTTGAAAACGTAACCTATATTGTCATCAATCACCAAAAAGGGGGAGATTGTAAGTGCATCTAGTGCCCCTTAGTGATTTTGGTGTATTGAAGACTTATAGGTTAAGGGACTGATGCGTTTGTGAGTGTACACATGTCTATAAGTCTATGAGGAGTTTGATATTTACAGAGAAATTCGACCCCTAAAAATGAAGTTCTTCAACTGAAGACTTTGGATTTCTGAAGACTTTCTGAAGACTTTGAAAGTGAAGAAATTGGTGTGACCTTGAAGACTTGGTATTCATTCTAGGAACATGAAGCGTGAAGACTTCTGTTTTTATAGTTTCATTTTCTCTTTCTTGAGTCATAGGAAACACCGTACTGTTAAAGGGGGTCGAGGAAATACTAAGGAAAAATTTCCATGTGATGCTCAAGTCAAAATCCTACACCTACCAATCCCTTCGAGTGAAGCCATTGGAAATCTCATACAGTTCAGTCATATTCTTCAGTGACAGAGACAAAGTTCTTCTGGTCTCTGAGAAATTTGTTCTGACTAAGGAGTTAGGAATTCGCCAGTGTGGATTGCCTACAAAGTGAGGAACATGATAGCCCTGAGGTATTTGAGAGTCAAATATTCCGACCGTTGCTATGCTACGTGACAGCTGTCCCAAAATATCTACCCACCTAACGGTCATATCACACAAGGGCATTTATGTCTTATCATGCCGGGCTGCTCCCTAGGTAATAAATAGCCGCCCTCTAGCTGGTTGGCTGCTCCGAGAGAAACTGACACTTGTCATTTGAGAGCAACCCATCCTCCGAGGACTTTGAGCGAAAATCATCAAGTGAGGAAAACCCAAACCCCAAACCTACAAACCCCAAAGTGATTGAGCATCACTAAAGAGATTGATCATGCGTGGATCCGACCCTTGTTTCCTTTAAAGACTGTGCTTCTTCTAGACGGTTATGCGTCAAGGTCTAGAGCATCCAAGAGGAATTGTGGATCGCCAAGTGACCGAGTTTATGAAGGTCCGGAAGTCACCTGAAAACTTATCACGAGTGATTGGGCGAGGTCTGTGTGACCTTAGCTCAAGGAGAATACGGTGAGGACTGTGTGTCCGGGACTGGGTGTCCTCGAGTTTAAATACTCAGCCGCTCCAACCAGATGTACAACTGAGATAGCAGTTGGAACTGGTCTACCAAATCATTGTCTTCACCGAGCTTCCTGGTTCTATTTCCTCAACTCTTTAATTTCCTCATCTCTGTTGTTGTGTGCTTGTTCATATCTGTTTGAAGACTTTGACTGAAGACTTTCTCAATTTTCTCAGTTCAATTTCTTCAGTCTGTCTGTCTTCATCTTGTGTTATCCTGTGTTTACGCGTTCTGTACTCTGTGCTTGTCTTCATTTCACCATGATGACTATGCGTGTGTTCTGCTATGTTTACTTTTGAGTACTTATTCCGCTGCAAGTAGTTCTTCATTTAATTTCCTCACCAGCAACTTCCTTAGTGAAGAATTCATAAAAATCACCTATTCACCCCCCCTCTAGACGATATAACGCACTTTCACTATATATCAATCTTTCCCTCTCGACCATTTCGAGGCTTCTCGCCATGTCCGCGATCTCATCGAGGATTCCGAAGAACATTCGGTCACCAAGTCACATAACTCATATAATATAATATCGTAATGGAACGTTAAGCGTGCGGACCCTACGGGTTCGAGAACTATGTAGACATGACCGTGACACCTCTCCGGTCAATAACCAATAGCGGAACCTGGATGCTCATATTGGCTCGCACATATTCTACGAAGATCTTTATCAGTCGAACCATTATGACAACATATGTTATTCCCTTTGTCATCGGATTGTTACTTGCCCGAGATTCGATCATCGGTATCTTCATACCTAGTTCAATCTCGTTACCGGCAAGTCTCTTTACTCGTTCCGTAATACATCATCCTGCAACTAACTCATTAGTCACTTTGCTTGCAAGGCTTCTTATGATGTGTATTACTGAGAGGGCCCAGAGATACCTCTATGATACTCGGAGTGAAAAATCCTAATCTTGATCTTTGCTAACCCAACAAACACCTTGGAAGATACCTGTGGATCATCTTTATAATCACCCAGTTACGTTGTGACGTTTGATAGCACATAAGGCATTCCTCCGGTATCCGGGAGTTGCATAATCTCATAGTCGAAGAAATATGTATTTGACATGAAGAAAGCAATAGCAATACAACTGAACGATCAATATGCTATGCTAACGGATGGGTCTTGTCCATCACATCATTCTCCTAATGATGTGATCCCGTTCATCAAATGACAACACATGTCTATGGTTAGAAAACTTAACCATCTTTGATTAACGAGTTAATCTAGTAGAGGCTTACTAGGGACACAATATTTTGTCTATGTATCCACACATGTATCAAGTTTTTGGTAAATACAATTCTAGCATGAATAATAAACATTTATCATGAATAAGGAAATATAAAATAACAACTTTATTGTTGCCTCTAGGGCATATTTCCTTCAGCAGATCGACCATCGTCTGCCTCTGCCACGCCTTAGCCTTCACTCCCTTCATGTACGCACCGTCTATCGCGTGGTCCGTGGCAACACGTCGGCTCTGTCTAATGCAACAGTTGCATTCCGCCTGACCGTCGGATGTCAGGTCTCCGGGCATGTGTGCGCAGTTGTAGACCCTGAAATCTTGACAAATTTTGGGCAAAATTTGTGAGGAGCTCGAGGAGAGAGGGGGAAGAACAGAGGAAGTGAGGGGAAAGGGGAAGAACAGAGTGGCTCGGGGGGGACGAAGGGTTTATGTACGTCGCCTTTAGTACCGGTTCGTGCCACGAACCGGTACTAAAGGTGCTGGAGGGGCCCCAGACTGACAACACCTTGCCACCACCCTCTTTAGTACCGGTTCGTGCCACGAACCGGTACAATAGGTTTGCCATGAACCGGTACTAATGAGAACGGCCGGCTAGCCGTTGGAACCGGCACTATTGATATCCATCTTGAGGATGAGTAATTATTATTGTGCTATAGATTTGTATGTTAGTTTACTACACATGTTAGAATGTTATTTGCCGACATTGAGACTAGATTTAGAACCTTTTGTTACTATGTGTTTGGCTGTCAAATATAGCAAATGAACATGTTCAATGTTTTGTGCGAATAGGGTTTGGACAAACATCGTCGCCGTTGTGACCTTTTAGTGTACTACATAAAACACTATTTTCGTAAGTGGGTTTTGTGTAGTGCAAGTAAAGTGTCACTCGGATCATTTTGTGAAGTAGGCAAGAAGCAGGGTCCCTCGGATCGGGTGAGCCGGCTTCCTCGATCTACTCTTTTGTCCGTATGCAAAAGGCTCACCGGAGCGGGGAAGCTATGGTTTTGCTGCTTTGGCCGCGTATGCATGACGCCAGCCAGGCACACGCGTTCGTAGCCAGCTCCGCGTGGATGCATGCATGATCGCACTGGATCCATTTTAGCTACGGACTAGGAGTAGATCATTGCTGCGTTTTGATCCTTATTTCTTTGGGTCATACGTTTTCCGGACGGAGGGAGTAGCTACATACCCGGCAAGGCAAGCAGGTAGCTAGCCAGGCCAGCTAGGGTTACACGCACGATCTAACAGACGCGCACATGCATATTCCATTTTACGTTCGGATTGCTGCGCGCGTTCCATCTTCGGGTCGTAGTCGATAGTACGTAGGGCCGGTCATACATACAACTCCTATCCATATAAGCTAAGCCTAAGCTAGCTACGTACCCAGCCAGGCAAGGCAAGCAGCTAGCCAGGCCAGGGTTACACGCACGATCCATCCATCTCGTGCCCTAGCTACTGCGTACCTAGCTAGCTCTGCGATGGCCGACGGCAAGCTCCTTCCTCCCGCCGGCTACGCCTTCGACCAAGCCGAGCACGAGCTGATCACCAAGTTCCTCCGCCCACGGATCGCCGCCGGACCGGACGGCTTCTTCGCCAGCCGCCTCATCCACGAGTTCGACGCCTACTCCGCCGCCCCCGGCGACCTCGTCGAGATGTATCAACACGCCAAAGGAACGGACAAGGGCGACGGGAAAGGGGGCGTGTGGTACTTCTTCACCCCGGCCAGTCGTCACAAGACCAAATGCGGCCGCGGCCGCGGGAGGCGGCAGCGTGCCGTGGACGCCGCCGGCGAGGGTTACTATTGGCACTCGGAGAAGGGCGGGATCCCCGTGCTAGACAACCAAGGTAACCTCGTAGGCCATAGACGAAACCTCAGCTACGTCAAGAAGTTGCCGGGAGAGAAAGAGAGGATCAGGATCGGCTGGTGCATGGCCGAGTACAGCCTCCACGCCGACGACAAGCAAGACGACCTCGTGCTCTGCAAGGTCTGCGTTTCTCGTCACAGGAGCGAGACGACATACGACGAGGTAATCAATGCTCCCGGTTCCAGGAAAAGGAAGGCCGCCGACGTCCAACATCCGGAGGCTCCACGTCCCCAGACCCCACGCCGCCAGGAACCGCCGATCGTCCAACAACCCGGGATGCTTCACGAGTATGGGCGCTGGTTCATGTCCGACGAAGGCAAGATGATGTTGCCCCCCGGAGCAGTGGACGACGGCAGCGTGGATCCAGGCGGGTTCTTCACTGACGACATGCTTCAAGATTTTCCCGAGCTCCACGATGCTGTGGTGGCGCATGGGTTCTTCCCCGGCAACCTCGACGGCAAAGTCCAAGAAGGCACTGGCGCCGCAGAGGATGAAGACGACGCCTTCCGGTGCACGTTGGATGAGCTGCTCAGCTTCTGCGACGACACGGCTGTGGCATGCCCCACGCCAGCGCCAACTATTGTCTCCCCTGAGAGTGGATCGTTCCACCACGTGAGGGCCGAATGTACCTTGGAAGACTGCGAACTCTTCAGCCAGTAGATGATGCAGGATATAGAAGATTGTGTAGCTCAATGCTATAGCTAGTGTAGCTTTGATGTATGTCGTGAACAAGCAAGATATTGTTGATTGTATTGTGATGAACAAGGCAGCAATTCATGTGCGGCAGATTAATTGATTATTCTTTTGTTATATGTTGAGTTTCTCTGTTCTTAAGCTTGAAATCTTGACTAGTTAATAAAGCATGGATGATGAGATCAGCGCACTTTGATGCTCCATCATGCATGGTAGATGTCAGAAGATGTAGCTAGCATGATGCTTCTATAGTGTTTTGCTTATCCATTTTGTGAGTTAACCGTATGCATATACTCTCGTCCATCAGCACATGATAATTTTCTACTAAGCAGTTTTTGCCAGTTTCTCTGTATGTGCATACTCTCGAAATGTATAAACGTTGTTTGTTTGATTAATTATGTTTTTTTTAGAAAAGAAGGATTATCCCCGGCCTCTGTATCAGAGTGATGCATGCAGCTTCTTTATTAAGCAAAGTGACCGAAAAGACTGCGTTCCAGAATAAGCTCGCTAAAAGCTAAAGAAAAAATAGAAAAATATAATATGCCACAACCGGTGAAAATAGAACGAGATAACTAAATACATTCATGGAAGTCGTGGCAAAAAAAACAATCTATTTTCGAGTGTTAATTGTTCTTTTTGCCATGAATGTCATTCCCTGATGAAACCTGGCAAGCATTTAAAATATTTGTCATTCTTTGCCAACAACTATTTTTTTTTAGATTTTACTGTTCATGGTGGTATCGTAAGAGCTAAAATTTGGATGGGCACTTACCAACACTTTTGTCATGAATGCAAGTGACATTGACATACATGTGATTTTTTCCGAACATTTGGTATCTTATTTGCATTTTTCGGATTTAGTATGAATTACTTATGAAGTTTTCAAATTGACGGTCAAGCGGTCAAAGGGCGAAAGCACAAGACGCCAAAGTGGGTTGGGCAAGACGATGTGTTTTCAGAAACTATGGGCAATTCTGACGAGGGGGACACAACTAAGGGTATAAATCCAATTATCCCATTTTATAAACACACATTGAACACTTTTTTGATATATGATGATTATTTTCTTAAATACATGATAATATTTTCAAGTTAATTTTTGTTATTTGATACATTCTATATTTAACTTCTAAATCACTCTGCATGCTAGCTTGCATCAAAACACGCTGATGGCATTATCCAATTTCTAGTTCATCAAGTATTTATTTCATTCTTAAGATAGAGAGACTGAATTAGTAGCCATTGCTAGCAAATAAACTAGCAACAGATCCATGTTTTTAGGCCAAGATTGGCCAATAACTAACTTTTTATATGATTTTTTGGCCAAACATGTCTCCTTTTGTTTTACAATTTTTTGCTATAATATATAGAAGGTTGGGAGATCTCAAGGTGGGTTGTGACACATCTGTACACCCTTAAAATATCTGTACACCATGAATGTCATTCCCTGATGAAACCTGGCAGGTACTTAAAATATTTGTCATTCTTTGCCATCAACTATTTTTTTTTAGATTTTACCGTGACATCTGCAGCCAGGAGATGTTTCAGGATATAGAAGCTAGTGTAGCTCAATGGTCTACTTGCTAGTCTAGCTTTGATGTATGTGGTGATTAAGAAGCAAGATGTTGTTAATTGTACTGTGATGAACAAGGCAGCAATTTATGTGCAGATTAACTGATTATTATTTTTTTATATGTTGACTTTCGATCTTCTTAAGCTTGAAGAAATCTTTACTAGTTAATAGAGCATGCATGGACGATGGGATCAGCCCTCTTTGATGCAGGCAATGGATTCGATGATGAAAAATAAAGCCTGGATGATCTATCATGCATGATGCTTGCGTAGTGCTAGGCCTTTCCATTTCGCTAGTTAACTCAATGCACTCTAGCTGTTAACAAAATTTTATCTACGAGACGGTCTCGGTTGGCAAGGAAACCTAGCCCCCGCGTCGCTCCTCCCGCGGGCGACACGGGCGGCGCCGCCACCCCTTGCCGCTAGCCCTCCTCCTCCTCCCCTTCCCTGCCGCCGCCGGCCAGAGCCGCCGGGGCAAAGCCCCCGCGGTGGCTGGCGGCGGGGGCCTTCTCCCCTCCTCGCGTTCGTGGCCTGCGGGAGCGGCCAGGCCAAGCGGAGGCGCCGGGGCGCGCGGATCCTGGCGGCGCGGCGGCGACGATCTTGACGGCGGTGGGCCCATGGCGCAGCTGCAGATGGGTCGACGCCGAGCTGTGTGGCGGCTGCGTGCGGGTCTCCTTGTGGCGGCGGCCTTCGTCGGCGGCGGGGCAGCACGTGAGCGGCATCCGGCGAGGAATGGGGACGCGGGCACGGTGGCTTCTCGTGCGAGTACGCAGAGAAGAGGCCGCGGCGTGTGTCCTTGGGGAGGAGGGCTATCCTCGCCCAGATCCATCGGCGACATGGCGGCGAAGGTCGCAGTGGCCGGTCGGCGGTGGCGGAACTTGGCTGGTGGCAGCAGCGAGGTTCTGTCTGGATCCCGGGGCAGCGGCCCTGGAGGGTGGCAACTGGTGAAGCTAGGGCTTCCCGCGGCGGCATGGCGTGGTGCAGTCCCTGTCCAAGGCAGATCTGTGATGGCGATTTGCTTTGGATTGGTTCGGATCAGAGACGGTGACGAGCGCACGGGATCCTTCTCGGCGGCTCTCGCGGCTTGGCGAGGCGGGGTGGGAGCCCTCCTTCTAGGCTCCAGTGGTGGCACACTCAGGCAGTGGCCGGTGCGCCAGGGATCCCACGGTGGAACTGTTGCTGCAGTTGGTCACCGGATCTAGGCGGCTGGATCTAGGGCTTTGAAGGCGGTCGAGACGGTGCACAGGTTGTTGGGTGGATTTCTTGGGACGGATCGGTGTGAAAACCTTGTCTTCGGTTGATGGCCGGAGTCGGTGATGACGATGCCCTTATCACTGTTTCCTTCATAAAGGCATCATCGAGGTGAAGCTCCCAACTCCATTCAATACCTCCGGGGGAAACCCTAGATCAGCTGATCGGATGTTGGTGGCATTCATGTGTCGTAACCCCCTTTGGGGCGGCATTCTTGGAGGTGCACTCGGCTTCGCGGGACCAGCGGACTGCTTCTTTGGTGGAGCGGTGCTTCATCCTACACATTGATGGCGACGGATCTTGACGGCGTGGTGCAGTGCAGATTCGGAGTTAGATGTGGGAGGATGGACTCGCGCAGGAGGACGGCGTTGTCTGGCGTCGTGGTGGCGTCGATGGCAGAGAGACCCCGCACGGTAGATGCAACAGTACAGCTCTGAAGATGGACTCATGGCAGGTGGCTACAGCGGCCTTATACCGGCAGGCGTCCTGGTTGAGGAGTGCGCTGGACTAGTAGGTGCCCATACCAGGCAGGCGTCCTGGTTGGGACCTCAGGTCTTAGATGTTTAGGTTTGGCTGCGATGTCTGTTTGGTATTACGCCCAGGCTATCAGCGCCCCTTCATCAATTGGATAAGTGTAGCGACAGTTGTATCTTAGACGATGGCTTTAGTCTTGCTGTTGTATGACTTTGTAAGGTCTTGTGAAAATAATTAATAAAGTGGCCGCATGCATCGTCCGGATACAGAGGCCGGGGTCATCCTCCACTAGTGCAGAACCGGGCTTTAGTGCCGGTTCATGACGGCCTTTAGTGCCGGTTGGCAAACCGGCACTAAAGAGTGGGGACTAAAGCCCACCCCCCCCTTAGTACCGGTTCGTCACGAACCGGCACTAAAGTGCAAACACGTGGCACGAGCCAGGCCCGTGTGCGTGTAGGACATTAGTACCGGTTGGTAACACCAACCGGTACTAAATGTTTGGGTGTTTTTTTTTAATTTTTGCTTTAATTTTGTGTTTTCAATTTGGCTTTATTTTCCATTTAATTCTTTTTTGTTTGCTGGTATTTCACGATACTACAAATTGTACACGTTATGCATATATATTAAATAGATTTTCTCGTACGTAGAACCGCATATATATATATATATATATATATATATATATATATATATATATATATATATATATATCATCGAATGTCTCACAGCCAACACCATTAACTATTCACACATATACACATGTATATACATATACAATTTCTACTACATGTTGCCTTGGTGCCTTCGGAGAAAGATGACAAGTGGTTCATGGGGGCGGTAGCGGGTAATAGTAATCTCCTTTCGGATCTATGACCTGGTCGAGCAAAAATCCGGCTATTTCCTCTTGAAGTGCTTGTATGCGGTCCGATGGTAGGAGCTTATCCCGCACCGATCTGAACTGTTAAGAAGGAGATCAATATGCATGTGTGCTAGTTGTGTGACTAGATATCGATAATGGTGTGAATAGTGTTCTGACAAAAACGTACCCAGTCATGTCTATCAGATCTGCTCCTTTCGCACGTCATCATGCGAATGTTCTCGCAAACGTAGTATGCACGCAGATTATTCCCTTTCGCCTGCCTCAGGGCCTTTAAGAGAATGGAATTGAATCAGATAATGATATTGAAACAAGAATTACAGAGATGGTAGCTAGCTAGTACTACTTAATTACTTACCTTGGGTCGATGCCAAAACAACTTTTTTGGCAACGTGCCTGGAGTCACCTTGATGAACTTTGCTCATGCCCTGCCCGCCGGCAAAGAAAATCAATAAAGGGGTTATTAAATAGTTCATATCAGGGACTAATTAATAGTTAATAATGATTGAAATTACCTGTTGACTATCCCCTTCACGATGGTGTAGTCTGTATCTTCTTTAGTTAGTGAGTCCAGTAATTCAACTTTTCCTTCCTCAACTTTAATGTCTAACAAGACCCAGTGCCAACTGCATACGCACACGTTTGCATGTCTTAATTAAGCGGGCATGTGCATAAAATTAATCAACTACCGTAAACCGTATACACTTAATTATTAACATCTAGCTAGCTAGTAAGCAAAAACAAAATTTGTAGTACAAGACAGTGTGACTCACAGAAAGTTGTAAGGAAGTAGTATATCTTCATTGGTATTGAGGCGCTTCAAGAACTCTAGCATGCTTTCTTCTACATCATCTCGACAACATTCAATCTGCCATATGTCCTGATTAATGGTATTTGGGTCAATGAACCCAACGCCATAGCGTCCAGCTTTTTTCATTTCATACATCTTCATCCTGCATATAATACCACAGAAGAAGAATATAGTAAGGATAATTACATGTAATGATTGATCAAAATTATCACTACATAACTAGCTTGAGACTTAAATTACAGAAAGAAATCACTTACAGACAATAGCAACTGACGATAGACTTGTCGAGTGCGTCTTGATTAAATAACTGAAATAGTTCTGGATACTCAATGGCCAGAGCTTTCTCATGGTAATAATGGTCATGCTTGACATTCACCATGAGGGACTCTCGATTGGAAATCTTGGTAATGTTCATGTACCATTGATGTAATTGATACATTCTCGTTGGGAGGTCCTTGACCTTGTCTGGATGGACCAAAGGTTTGCCCCGGACATATTGCCATGCTATTTCCGATTCTTTAAGCGCAGACATGGGCTCGATTTCGAGGAGTTATCCAACAGAGATATTGAGCATTTGAGCATGCATTATATGATCCTCTATTATTACCACATCGCCATGCTGGGGAACGCTAACGGTTTGCCCATAATAATATTTGGCGCGCGTGCTACTCCTCTCATGTGTTGTTGGCGCAACAAGCGGGGGGATCGCTTGCGCCGCCTGTTCTCCCAACTGGGGAACGGTTTTCCTGCATTTTTTGCCAGCTGCTTTTTGGCTCGAGCTTGAGCTCGCTTCCTTCTGTAGTCGTGCTCGATGTGCCTTCCTGATTTGGCGCTCATAGTCCGAGTCAACAGGCTTGGGAGCTGGTTCTCTAGCCATACGAATGAAGTGGTCAATTACTTTCTCAGGCACTTTCTCCTTTGGCGGCGGTGCCGGTTTCAGTCCAAAATGGGCGTTCACTTGGGCTTGCACTATGGCTGTGTTTTGCTCCTTAGTCATGTCGTAAGGCCTCTGAGGAAGAGGAGCGAGGCTTGGACCATATTTATATCGCTTGCCTTCGCCTGTACTTCCTGAACTACCTCGACTCGTACCGCTATGCACCAAAGCTGCGGGATGTCTCTTCTGCGATTGTTGAGACGGCGGAGACGGCTGACGTGGAGTTGGACCAGGAGAAGTGGCCTGACGATGTGCCAGACTTGAAGCGGGAGGTGTGGCCTGACACGGTGCCGGACTTGCAACCGGAGAAGTGACATGACGCTGTGCCGGGCTTGAAACCGGAGGAGTTAGCTCACGCGTTCGGGGACTTGGAGGAGGTGGCGGACTTCGAGGAGGAGTCATCTCACGCGTTCGTGGACTTGGAGGAGTGGGAGTCTGCTGACTCGGTGGCGGACTTCGAGGAGTCGGCAGACGACGCGGTGTCGGTGGACTTCGAAAGATTATGCAATCCTTTCTCCATAGGATGATACGATGTATGGCCTCTCCGAGTGTGCGCTCGTCTTCACCTCCAGGAATGTCAAGCGTTAGCCCCGAATATGGGTCCACCACTTCATCAACCATGACACGAGCATAGCCCTCTGGAATCGGGATGCAATGGTAGGTTGCTTCGGGGGTAACTGGAAAAGCAACGCCGTCTGCCACCTTTATGGATATGTTCTTCGTTTTGGAGTGTAGCTCGCAGTTAGTGTTATCTATGATGTCATCCACAGGGTATTTATCCAGCAGTGTGTCGCCCGAGGCAGAACCAACGCTGCTTCTCGGCATGGATGGGACGGTGCTATCCAATGCTGGACGATCATCCGCTTGCTGCTGCCACTGCTGAGACCCCCTTTCCTGGCTAAGTGAGTCGATCTGCTGCTGTTGCTGCTGTGCCAGGTCCGCGTGCCCTGCTTCTAGGCCTTGAAGGCGTTCTGCGTCCTGCTTCCTTTGCTCCTCCTCCAGCTTCCTCTTCTTCTCCTCCTCCATCTTCTTTCTTGCACGGGACCTGTAGTCGTCATTCCAGTCCGAAAAGCCCTCATACCAGGGAATAACACCCATGCCTCGTGTTTTTCCCGGGTGTTCAGGATTTCCCAGGGCGCGCGTAAGCTCATCGTTCTCTCTGTTGGGCGTGAACACCCCCGCTCGAGCTTCTTCTATTGCGTCAAGTATCTTTTGTTCGGCTCCTTTTAGACTTGCCTTCTTCGAAACCAGGCCTGTCTTCGGGTCCAACGCCCCCCCCCATGCGCATAGAACCAAGTTCTGCACCTGGGGGGCCAGTGCTGGGTAACCGGAGTGACCCCTGCATCCACCATCTCTTGCTCAGACTTATCCCACTTAGGCAATGCCACCGCGTAGCCACCTGGACCCAGCCTATGGAACTGCGTCTTTCTTGCGGCATTTGCCTTGTTTTTCATTGACCGTTCCTTAGATATTTCTGAATCCTTGAAGGTCACGAAATCGTCCCAATGTTCTCTTTGCTTCTCCAGTGTTCCCTTGAAATCTGGAGTCTTCCTTTCATTAGCGAGGTAGTTGGCCCATACAGTTTTCTTGTGGGTGTTGAATGCAATTGCCATCTTCTTAAGAGCAGCGGCCTTGACTTTGTCCACATCTGCTTTAGTGAAATGATCTGGTAGGGTGAAATATTCCATCAGAGATTTCACCAGGTCTTCTTTGGCTCTGCCATCGATCCAAGTAACACCTGGACGTTTAGTCTTTGGCTCTTTCCATTCTTGAATGGAGATCGGGAGTTTGTCCTTCACAAGAACTCCGCACTGACGAGTCCACTTGTTCGCAATGTTCTTAGGCGTGAGGGGTTCGCCACTAGGTTTGATGGAATCGATGTGGTACTTTACACCATCCTTCAACAATCTGCCCGGGCCTCGCTTTGTCTTGCTGTCTGTAGAAGCAGATTTGCTCGATCCGGAGGGCTGAAAGAAGAAAGATCGATTCGTTAATATATCTTCAATAAAAAACATGTGATGATCACCATGATGCATGCTTATATAAATATACCTCACCGGTAGTGTTTGTTATTTGAAGATCAGCATTGTCTGTGTCATCACAAACATTGTCTGTGTCATAATCATAATCATAGTTCATGACTTCATCAGCCCGGTCGTCGAGATCGAATATCTTTTCATCACCCTCTCCGGTATTGTTAAGATATTGGGAGCCGTCATCTGCTTCATTCAGATCATCTAGCCTGTGAGGGCTGCGTATGATGTCAAACAATTCCTCTTCTCTCTCTGTGCCGGTATTGTCCGCCATAGCTTTTACTTTACTAATAATACAGAAGAAATATAAAACAATTTAGTATTCAAATTACAATGCATGGATGCAATTAATCAATAAGGAAAATCTGAATCTCGAATACATCCTCTCGAATATATAATCTTGAATACATCATCGTCTTAATATATATAATCTCGAATACATCGTCTCTAATACTATATATCGAATACATCACTGGCTAGGTACCTAATAAAGATCGAGTACTACAGAAGAATCTAGGACGCCACTCGCGGTTCCTGGGGTGCGGGCGGTGCACACCCAAAGAGAAGGAACCATCACAGGATCATATCTCCGGTCATCTGCCCAAAGAACCCGCCAAGTAGTGGAGAACCTGACGTCATCCATAGCAGCCATGTAGCAATGGACGTGCTCATCTTCCTCCCTGACACGACGATGCACCACCTCCGGCTACCTCTGCACCGAATGTGGCCCACACGAACGCCACCAAAGAAGATCAGGGTCGACGACGGGACCCGAGGTCGGGTTCCTCACCAAGCGGCGCGCCCCTCCAGGTAGCACCTCCCAGTGCCAGCCCGACGGAGCCCAGTCCCGGACATGGGTCCCTTGAAGCATGACGTCGTTGCGAACGGGTCGACGGCGAGGATGCGGGCCGGGCATATCGTCGAGAACAAATACTATATGCCCGCAAAAAGTAACATTTTTTAAATGATTGGATTGTGATAACTAAAATTCTATATATATGCAAATTCTAACAATTTGACATTAATCTAATTCATCTAACTAAAACTAATTCTAAAATTTCATGATTATATAACTAACATTTCCATAACAATTCTAATATTTATATAACTAAAAACAGAAAAATTGCTAACATTTCTATAAATATTTCTATAACTAAAAAACAGAAAACATTTATAACATTTCTATAAAACTAGCATTTCTAATATTTATATAACTAAAAAACAGAATAATTTCTAACATTTCTATAACTAAAAAGCAGAAAAATTTATAACAAACAAACTAATGTGTGTAGTGTGTGTGTGTGTGTAGTGTGTGTGTGTGTGTAGTACTCTGTGTGTGTGTGGACACTGGCGGCCGTGGCGAGCTCACCGGCGAGGCAACGACGGGGCGGCGACGAAGGGGCGACGGGACAGGGCGGCGATGACGGGGCGACGGGACGGGGCGGCGACGACGGGCGGGGCGGCCGGGGCGACGGGACGGGGCGGCGACGACGGGGTGGGGCGGGGCGCGGCGATGGGGACGACGGGGACGACGGGGACGGGGACGGCTGGGGCAGCGATGAGGGGCGGGGACGGCCGGGGTCAGCGACGAGGGGCGGGGGCGGCGACGATCGGGGCAGGGCGGCGCGACGGAGGGAGGAAACAGAGGGAAACTGAATTTTTTCAACTGTTGTATATATAGGATGGACATTTAGTACCGGTTGGAGCCACCAACCGGTACTAAAGGTCTGTTTTGGCCAGGCCAAGCGGCGGGAAGCGCACCCCCTTTAGTACCGGGTGGTGGCTCCAACTAGTACTAAAGGCCCTCCCTTTAGTACCGATTGATGCCACCACCCAGTACTAAAGATGGTGCGCTGGCGCAGTGCGGTGCGGCAAGTTTAGTCCCACCTCGCTAGTCGAAGGGCTACCGCACTGGTTTATAAGCCCCAGTGCGGTAGCTCTCTCGAGCTCCTCTCCTAAGCAGGCCTACTGGGCCTACCAATTCATTGCTGCCATGTGGGCCTACTGGGCCTTTGCGGGCCTGCATCCTGGCCCAACAAAAGGTTGAGTTTCTAGTCGTATGCAGGCCGCTTTGGCCCAGTAGGCGGGCTTTTTTATTTTCTTAATTTTTTTCCTTTTTTATTTGTTTTATTTATTTTTGAGTTGTTTTTTGCTGTATTTAGAGTTTCTTTGTGAATATTTTTGCTTTAGGTACAAAAATTTACAAACTTTGATCTGTTAGTGTCGGTAGTTTTCAAATTTGAATAGTTTAAATTTTGAATTATTTGAAATTTGTGTGAATCACTAGTTTGTGAATAACTTAACTTTGGAAAAAGATTTTTCAGTTATTCTTTTTTCTTATGTTTAATATTAGTGTGTTTTATCATTATATTCAATTTGGTAATGCTTAGGTTATTTAAAAAATGAAATGCCTTTGTAACATTTCAGTTTTCGTCGGAAACCCTCATACTTCGAAAAAGATTTTCCATTTTATACATGAAGTGTATCCAGTTTTTGCCGTAACCCTCTCTACTTTTTTGCACATGCTATTTGTATGAAATTATGATACCATGCCAACTTTCAACCTTTTCTGAGTTCATTTCAAATGCTTTTCAATTTTAGGGTCATTTAGCTGGAAAACAACCAGTAAATGCATGAAAAAAATTTGTTTGCACATTCCTCGGTGAAGAATTCATAAAAATCGCCTATTCACCCCCCTCTAGTCGATATAACGCACTTTCAATTGGTATCAGAGCGAGGTACTCCCTTGTTCTGTGTGATTTTGGTTAAACCACCTGGAGTTTTAGTTATGTCGACCGCATGTATGATCAAGGTCTCTGCTGGGTATCCTACCTTCGATGAAACGGACTACCCCTACCGGAAGAATAAGATGTGAATGCATCTTGAGGCAATTGACAACGATCTCTAGTATGTTGTGGAAAATGGTGTTCCCTCAGTCACACCTTCTCTGAATGCTACTGATTTGAAGAGATTCAAGCAACTCGATTCTCAAGCGAAGAATATCATATGTGGCCATCTGAGCAAAGGGCAATATGGTAGAGTGAGTGCTTTGGAAACTGCTAAGCTTATTTGGGATAGGCTCTCCAAAGTAAACGAAGGAGTCTCAACTCAACGTGACTCTCGTGTTGACGTCCTTCGCAATCTCTTCAACCGCTTCAAAAGACTCGACAATGAAAATGTTCAGCAAACCTTCGATCGCCTCACTGATATCTCAAATGAGCTTCAAGCGCTCGCCACTGATATCACTGACCATGAGGTGGTGAAGAAATTGCTGAGATCGCTCGATTCTTCATTTGACACTCTGGCACTGATGATTCAAGAGCGTGCTGATTACAAGTCACTTGATCCTGCTGATATCCTCGAGAGGCTAAATACTCATGAGTTCCAGCTTGCTGAGAAGAGAGATCTCTATGGTTCAAGCTATGGTAAACCATGTGCTTTGAAGGCCAAGGCAGTCTCTGAGTCTGAAGAAGAGGACTCCACTAGCAGCCTTGATGATCCTGAAGAATTGAGCCAGGAACTAGCACTGCTTGTGAAGAAATTTCAGAAGTTCTCAAGACGTGGTCGCTTTGGAAAATCCTCAGGGAGCAATGATTCCTCATCCAATGACTACAAGAAGAGGCTATGTCACAAATTCAAGAAATCTGGTCATTACATTCAAGATTGTCCTCAGTGGGATAAGGAATTGAAGAAGAAGAAATACAAGGATTACAGTTCTGATGATGCCAAGAAGAAGAAGGAATCTTCCAAGTCTTCATCATCAAAATCCTCAAAGTCTTCATCTCACAGGAAGAGCAGCTCCAAGAAGGCTCGGGCATTTATAGGCAAGGAAATGGATTCTGAGGCTGAATTTGAGGATCATGAGGAAGAGGAGGCATCCGAGGAGTCTGAGTCTGGTGTGGCAAGCCTGGCTCTTGCTATCGCATTCGTCAGCAAGTCTATCTTCAACTCTGAAGAAAATGGCAACACCAACAATGCTTATGAAGGCAATGATGACTACACTCCCACCTATTGCTTCATGGCAAAGGGTGCCAAGGTAACTAAATACCCCTCCTCTGAATCAAGTGAGGATGAATCTGATGAAAATCTTAAGCCTAGCTACTCTAAACTTGCTAAAATTGCTATGAAACAACAAAAGGCTATTGAAAAGCTTCAAAACATGCTAGACAAAAGTGATGATATGTTGGGTGAAGAAATGGATCGCACTAAAAAATTAACTGAAAATCTTTAGAGACGTCAGTCTAAGTTTGGCAATCTTCAAAGTCATCATAACACTCTCTTATCTGATCACGAGAAGCTTTCTTATGAATTTCTTCAAAGAAAGCAAGATCTTGAGAAGCTAAGAGTGAGCTATGAAGATCTTCAGAAGGCGCGTGATTCATTACTAGCTCAACAAATCAGTGCTACTCAGGAAGAGTTTGATCCGCCATGTCTGAAGTGCATTGAACGTGAATCTGCTAATTCTTCACCTGAATGTTCAAATGCTTCTAATGTTACAAATTCTTCACCTGTCTCTGCTATCACTAATTCCTCATCTGAGGACATTGCTAGTATCGTTGATGATGCAGCGCTGAAGGAATTGTACATGACAGGCATGTACAAAAGCCTCAAAAGGCATCAGACTCTTTGTGATGTGCTTAAAAAGCAGATCCTCAACAGGAACCCTAGGAAAGAGGGTATTGCCTTTGAGAGGAAACTCAATGCTAATGGAACATATTGGAAGCCTGAGCAGTACCCCAAAACCTCGTGGGTTGCTGCAAAGGGACCTCCAGTTGATCCATCCAATTTATCTGGCTTTACATGTGAATCTCCTCATTCTTCTGATGAGTCATTTGACTCCAACTATAAACTATTCAAGAATCAGAATGGTGAAGTATTTTCTAGATATGTTGGCACTAACTGCAGGAACGGTTCTCCTATGAAGAAAATCTGGGTTCCCAAAATTTATCTTGAAAGTCTTCAGGTGAATGTCCTCATGACACCACCAGTGAAGAACAGGAACCCCAGATCCAATTCTTCATATGGACCTAAGTCTTCACATGGATCCAATTCCTCAAAAGGATCAAAATCCTCATATGACCATCATCATGCTAACCCTTCTGTTTCGCAGGGTAGAGCTAAGGGCTATGAATATGAGCATTATTCTTCAAATCATTATGTTCATAAGTCCTCGAAGAATTTCTCTGCTTATTCATATGCTTACCCTAACCCCTCTTATGTGAAACGAAGCGGACTGGCTTCTATGCCACCTTTCTCATATGGTGCACGCAGAGTGATGAATTCTTTGCCACCCCTTCAGATGTGGGTGGTGAAGAAAAAGAACTAATCTCTTATGCAGGGTCAGGTCTCTAGACGTGCTCAAACGTCTGAAGAATTTGCTGGAGACCTGAAACTGCCTGAAAGGACGCAGGCTAATCATGATGAAATGAACTTTCATTTCACACGTCCTCATACTCATTTATCTGTGCTGTTTCTTGATGAAATTGATCTGATGATATTGATGTCATATTCTTCACTGATGAAGTATATGAGTTCGTAAGTTGCACTAATTCAACTACAGGATGATCAACCCAAAGCAAACGAGTGGGTCCTCGATAGTGGATGTACAAATCACATGACTGGTGACAAGAATCTCTTGATGGACACTCCTTTATCACCGTCACATCTGAAGCATATTATCTTCGCTGACAAAGGCAAAAGTCAGGCATTGGGTCTAGGTAAGGTTGCGATCTCAAAGGATCGACACATGGACAAAGTCATGCTTGTCGAGTCCTTAGGATACAACCTCATGTATGTCTCAATGCTTTGTGATCTTGATATGGTTTTTGTCTTTGGCAAATATCGTTGCGTTGTGATCTTGGAAGCTGACAATTCCAAAGTCTTCGAAGGCTTTAGGAGAGGAGACTTGTACATTGTTGATTTCTCTACAGGACCACAACCTGTCATGTGCTTACTTGCAAAAGCTTCAGAAGGCCGTCTATGGCATCGACGACTTGGTCATGCTGGCATGAGTAATTTGCACATGCTTGTGAAGAAAAAGCTTGTCATTGGCATTGAGAATGTCAAATTCCTCAAGGATCACTTATGCGGAGCCTATGAAGCTGGAAAGATGACCAAGGCCAAGCATCCAGCGAAGACTATCATGACCACCACTCCACCATTTGAATTGCTTCACATGGATCTCTTCGGTCCTAATCATTATTCTTCTGTTACAAATGATGCATCTCTATATGGCTTTGTTATCATTGATGATTATTCTTGTTACACATGGGTGCACATTGTCACTTACAAACATGAGGTGCAGGAAGTCTTCAAATGATTTTCCTCAAGGGTTTCAACCAACTTTGGTGTGAAGATCAAACACATCAGAAGTGACAATGGGACTGAGTTCAAGAATTCCGGTCTTGATGGCTATCTTGATGAACTTGGTATTACTCATGAGTTATCTACTCCTTATACTCCTCAGCGGAATGGCGTCATGGAGCGCAAGAACAGAACCCTCGCTGAAATGGCTTGCACTATGCTTGATGAATACAAGACACCTCGTCGGTTCTGGATTGATGCAATTGATACCGCTTGCCACATCATCAACAGAGTATATCTTCACAAATTCTTCAAGAAGACTGCCTATGAACTCCTCACAGACAAGAAACCCAATGTGAGTTACTTCAGAGTCTTCGGTGCTAAATGTTGGATTAGAGATCCGCATCACAATTCTAAATTTGCACCGAAAGCACATGAGGGTTTTATGCTTGGTTACGGAAAGGACTCGCACACCTACAGAGTCTTCAACAGCGTTCTTCACAAGGTTGTTGAAACTGTAGATGTGCGGTTCGATGAAACTAATGGCTCGCAAAGAGAGCACCTACCTTCTGTGATAGATGAACCAGCACCTGAGGATTCTATCAAGTTCAAGGCTACTGAGGATGTCATTCCTACTGAAGAATCTACTGAAGAATTCATTCCAGAACGTGATGAACATCAAGCTGGCGCACCTGAAGAAAATGGTGCTGAAGAAAATGCTCCTGAAGGAAATGCTGATCAAATTCCTCGAAGACAACCCACTCATCCTCGCATTGCAAACGAAGTGCAAGTCGAGAAGATCATCGATGACATTAGAGCACCAGGTCCTCTCACTCGCTCAAAGGCTTCACATTTATATAACTTTTGTGGGCACTTTGCTTTTGTCTCTATCACAGAGCCCACTAAGGTAGATGAAGCATTTCTGGAGCCTGAGTGGATTCAAGCTATGCAAGAAGAATTACATCAGTTCGAGCTCAACAATGTCTGGGAACTGGTCAAACGTCCAGATCCTCACAAGCACAATATCATTGGCACAAAATGGATCTACCACAATAAGCAAGATGAAAATGGCCTTGTGGTGAGGAATAAGGCACGTCTTGTAGCTCAAGGCTACACACAGGTTGAGGGTATTGACTTCGATGAAACTTTTGCACCTGTTGCTAGACTTGAGGCTATTCGCATATTACTTGCTTACGCTAACCATCATAATATCACTTTATATCAAATGGATGTGAAAAGTGCATTCCTCAATGGTAAGCTTGAGGAAGAAGTATATGTTGCTCAACCCCCAGGTTTTGAAGATCCAAAGAATCCCGACAAAGTCTTCAGACTCAACAAGGCCCTGTATGGCCTCAAGCAAGCCCCTCGGGCGTGGTATGATACTTTGAAGGAATTCCTCATGAAGAAAGGCTTCAAACCCGGTTCACTCGACCCAACTCTTTTCACTAAATCTTATGATGATGAATTGTTTGTGTGCCAAATATATGTTGATGATATTATCTTTGGCTGTACTGACCAACGCTATAGTGATGAATTTGCCTATATGATGAGTGAAGAATATCAAATGTCTATGATGGGAGAATTGAAATTCTTTTTAGGTCTTCAAATTCGTCAACAGCGCAATGGCATATTCATATCTCAGGAGAAATACCTCAAAGATGTATTGAGGAAATTCGGCATGCAAGACTGCAAAGGGGTCAAAATTCCAATGCCCACAAATGGCCATCTATGCACTGATGAAAATGGTAAAGACTTCGATCAAAAGGTATACCGCTCCATGATTGGCTCTTTATTGTACCTATGTGCATCTAGGCCAGATATTATGCTTAGTGTTTGCATGTGTGCCCGATTTCAAGCTACACCGAAGGAATCACACCATAAGGCTGTGAAGCATATTCTTCGATATCTAGCTCACACACCAACACTTGGATTATGGTATCCCAAGGGCTCTTCATTTGATCTCATTGGATATTCAGACTCTGACTATGCTGGCGATCGCGTGGACCGCAAGTCAACATCAGGCACATGCCATTTCCTCGGACGATCTTTGGTCTGTTGGTCCTCGAAGAAACAGAACTGCGTATCACTCTCCACTGCAGAAGCTGAGTACATTGCTGCTGGATCATGCTGTGCTCAATTACTATGGATGAAGCAAACACTCAAGGACTATGGCATCAACATGAAGAATGTGCCTCTCTACTGCGACAATGAGAGCGCTATCAAGATTGCTCATAACCCAGTTCAGCACTCGAAGACAAAGCACATCCAGATTCGTCATCATTTTCTTCGTGATCATGTGTTGAAGGGCGACATCTCCATCGACCACGTAGCACTGAAGATCAACTGGCCGATATCTTCACTAAGCCCTTGGATGAGAAGAGATTTAGCAAGTTGCGGTGTGAGCTAAATATCCTAGAATCTTCGAATGTTCTCTGAAATGGACACACATCCTAAAACTTATGCTCACTTGATGACTTAGATGCGCAACACACGAAGTAACGTTTTTCTTCAATCTATGAAGACTAACCCTCTAAGTGTGAAGAAATTAATGAAGAAATTGATTCTCAGAGCCCTACGACAATTGTATGCAGCGTCTGAAATTAGCTTTCTTATACGGTGGGTTATACCACCAACCAAAGTTGAAAATCTTCAATTTGAGTTTTTCTTCGTTTTTGAAATTCCTCAGTTTTTCAAATTCTTCAACTTTGCATTGTCTTCACTCTTTCCGGTGTTGTTCTTCATTTGAATATATATATATATGTATATATATATATATATATATATATATATATATATATATATGAGTTTTATGTCCTCTACAGCATTCACTTATTGTTATTTCTTCAAGTTGATTTCTTCTGCTAAGTGAATACCCTTACCCCTCTATGCTAAACTCAACCCAGTCTATTCACAAATTCTTCATATGCGTTCTAATTTGAAACTCGTTCAAAATCTTCACTGTGTCCTTGACAGCTGAAGAATTTGCGAACGGAAACTTAAAACAATCTTATCTAAATTTTCGGCTTTGCCGCTCAAACCGTTCCGCATCCCATGACAATACTTATCTATTCACCCACGATCCTACAAGATCGCCACCTCACAGTACGTGGGTGACACATGTCACGTGAATGAGAAGGGCCAGGGGCACGTTCGTCCAAAATCTTCGGGTGTACAGTTTTTCACCTCCGCTATAAATACCCCGCCTCTTCTTCACTTCACTTTTACTCCGCTCGACCTCACTCTCCCTCGAGCTTCCCAAAACCCTAGCGCCGCCGCTACTTCATCGTCGCCGGTGAGGAAGAGCTTCACTGCCTCGACCTCGTCGCCATCGTACTCGTGCTGGTTGCGGATTTCTTCACTCCGCCGCCGCCGTAGCCGTCTTCCTCTGCCGAGTTGGGGCGTGGAAGATCTGAACGGACGAACTTCACTCCTACTCTTCCCAGTTTGTCGTGTTCTTCACTTCGGGTAATTAAAAGTTACTTTTACTACCCGCTTTGATTCATGTGTTTTTCTTGAAAATCTTCAAAGGTGTTTATTCTTCAAATCTTCACACACTAAACACCTCACATGTTATCTGTTCTTGATCCGTTTCTCTAAGCAATGATTTTCTTCAAGATTCCTCAATTGTGTGGATTCTCAAATCTGTACAACTCTGGAACCTAAGATAAAGAACGCGTAGTGAAATTCTTCAAGACTCATCTGGTCAAATTCCTCAAACCTATTCTTTTTGAAAATCTTTTGAGAACGCATATGACCTCTCCAAATTCCTCGCAACTATACTCTATTCACAGGTACAAATGTCCGCTGCTGAATCACTAGGTTCTCATCAACTTAACTCATTTGCAGCATTCCTCGAAGAAAAGTTGCATACCTCTTCAGAAACTTCAGTTGTTCATATTCCTCAGCTGAAGAAAATGGGCGATGGTAAGAAGCCATGGAAGGGAGGAAAGAGGCATGAGGTAAATACTACGTTTGAAATTCCTGAGGAGATTTATGCTGGGTACTGTACACCCCCTGAAGAAGATAGAAATCAGCGCAAGGTGCGCATTCAAAAGATTGAGAGGAGATGGGCATGAGAATGGAGGGAGTACATGTATGTTACTCCCAAGTACATGAAGAAATTTGCGCTCAACCCTCCATGCTCAAGACCTCCATTGGCACCTGGCAAAATGGCAGATACCACCAGCCTCAAGCATGGTGAGGACTATGCTGATGAATGGGAAAAGCGCTAGGCTAAACTGGCCAAGCAAGCAAAGGAAGCAGTGAAGAAATTCAATGTAGACTCTGCTTCTGCTGCTACCACTGCTGAGGCCTCTACTAGTCAGCCGAACAAGGCGATGCCAAAGAAGCCTGCTCACAAGTCAAGCACTTCTTCTTCAATGCCCTCACGGCCAAGCTCCTCAGCAATGCCCTCAAGGCCTAAATTTCAAGACCCTCACCGAAAATTCCTCAGTCTGCTCCTCCTCCAAAGTCTTCAGCTGCTCCGACAAAATCCTAGGCACATGTGCATCTTGCCACGTGCCAAAGGACCACAGGCATCTCAATTGCCTCAGGAGCATCTGCAAGTTCCTCAGTTGCACCACATTCCTCAGCTGGCCCCTCTCTGCTGAAGAAAAAGGCCACTCCTGGACGAGGCCTTCGACCAAGTCCTCACAAAAAGCAGGTCACCTTCCAAGCTCCCTCTGATGAAGATGAGGCTGATGATGAAGAACTTGCTGAAATCATTAGAGACAGGCAAGCCAGGGCCGCTAGAGCCAAAGGTAGCAACATCCCACTACTGTTGGATCCAAAGCTGATCCTTGACTTCATTGACTTATGGCACAAGGACCCTAACACGCCTTTGCCGGAGGTAAACCTCACTCCTGGTGAAAGTCATGTTCTGATTGCCTTCATTGAGGAAGAAAAGTGGAAATTTGAAGAAGGCAGAAAGCTGAAGAAAGCGCAACACAAGAAACAGCGCTACCTCAAGGACAATGTCCTCACTCTCACCCCTGATCAGCTCATTGCCTTGCAAGATGAAATCAAGCAATTGAGTGATGAATTCGATCGCTACTACGCTGATTGGAAGGGAGCCAAGGTTCGGTTCGTCAATCTGATGAAGAAGTTCACTTCAAGTGCTACTCCTCCTGTGCACATTGAAGTTTCACCGGCTGAAGCATCTGCTAGCCTACTGAAGAACATGCTAGCACCGCTGATGACAATCAGGCTGCTGAAGAAAATGAGAGTACCAGGGCTGATGACTCCATTCCAGCCACTGAAGATATTCCCAGGGCATCCACTAGTGGTGCGCCTGAAGAAAATGAAGAAATCAGGGCAACTGCAACAGTTGCGCCTGAGGAAAATGATCCAAAGTCCTCTGCACCTCCTGCGCCTACCCCAGCTCCAATCCTTCCATCTGCATTAGATGTGAAGAAGACCAAGGCTGCAGAGCGTGCAGCTGTGAAGAAAAGGAAGGTATTAGCTTCATCAGATTCTTCAGCTCCGAAGAAAATGAAGCCTTTGACAAGTTCAACTGAAAATCCAATTGATGCTATTCCTGTATCTTTCATGCCATCAAAGGACCTTGTTCCATTTGGTGAAGATTATGTGATTCCCGAGGAATCAGATGAAGAAACTCCTTCTGTTGCTTCAACAGAGCAGTTGGATGAAGAAATTGAAGTGGATAGAATCCCTTCAACCCCAGTCGTCTCCTCACCTATGCCTCAGTTCACTGCTGAAGAGGCAGGTGTTGAAGAAATGGAAGATGAGGATGTGGACATCGGCTGTACCACACCCGTGCTCAATGATGACTTTTGGGAAAGTCAGCACCCCAACTCTCCGTTGTTCACTCCACTCCAAGCAATTCCTCAGTCCCCAGCTGCTACTGAAGTGCAAATGGGATCTGAAGAACCTCATGCAACCCCGTCCGTCCATGAAGAAATTCCAGCCACTAGTGCTGAAGAAAATGTGAATGGAGAATTGAAGACCCAGGCTGAAGCTGCAGAAGAGCCTGAAATTCCTCAGCCTGAGGAACCTGAGATTGCGATTCCTGGAGTAGTGATGCAACTAACTGACACTCCTCAGCCCAAGCCAAAGGATCCCTTCTCAAAGAAGCAAAAATTCAAGGCTGATGATTTCTTCGGCGAGCGTGTATTCTTCACTGAATTCAACCCATATGACAATGCTCGTCTTAGAAGGAAGCGCTTCTGGACTGCCAGCCAGGCCAACTTCTATTCCTCGGTACTCTTCAACAAGGACAAAGTCTTCGACCACGACCACATTCCTCACGTGGACATGGAATCCATGCCTTGCTTCACACAAGTCCTCAGCATGATTTACGATGCAGGCTTGCTCAACTTCTGCTCTGACATCGTTGACTGGAATGAAGAGCTAATTCTTTAGTTCTATGCGATGCTGCATATCACTGGTGAAGCAAATGACATCAACACTTGGGTGTTGGACTGGATGACCGAAAACACTCACTACAAGGCACCAGCCTCTGAATTGCTTCGTGCCTTGCCACTCAGTCCTCCACCTGAAGGTGCTCGTTGTCTGTATGATGAGCCTGAACTCACTGCTCACTATATGCAAGTGCTCAAGAAGCCATTGAAGCCTGGTCAAGCCCCATGGACCAAATTCCTCGTGAAGGAATTGCTCTATGTGCCAAGAACCATCTATCGCATACTGACAAAGACTATGAGTCCTATCAAAGGCCATGACTCATCCGATGAAGAAGTTATCGGGATGATGAAGAATATGCTCTTCAACATAATGCATGGCATCCCCATAAACTATCATGATTTCTTCATGAGGACTCTCGCAAATGTTGCACTTTCACCGTTTGAGCTGAAGCCTTACGCGCCATGGATCATGAGATTCCTCAGATCAAGGTCTTCACTCAACTACAAGGCTGATTTTCAGAATCACCTCAGCTACTTGCCCCCCATTGAAGTCCTCAAGCGGACAATTTCCTCATCTGATGAGAAGGGCAAGTCACCAGCCGTTATCGATGAAGGCATTCGTCCATTGGATGGTCAGTTCCGCAAAGCTGCATCTTACTCCACCAATGATGACTCTGCCACTCATGATTCTGCTGCCAATGCTCCCAAGTCAAGTCCTCAAGCTACTGCTCATCGTGTGATGACTGACCGTGAATTGCTTATAAGTCTTCACCAGAAGGTGGATCGAAACCACAAATGGGTTAAGCGTCAGTTTGGTTCTATTCTTCACAACATGACCTCTACACATAATGCAGTGAAGAAAAACCATTACTACCTCCATGAAGTATTTGATCGCACCTGGGCTATTCTGTCACATCTATATGGTGAAGAAGATCTGAAGCAAATGGGCTTCAAGGAAGATTTTGACTGGTCTGCTCCTCCTCCGAAGAAATTCAAGAAGGTCAAGGTTCCTTCCTTGGTGGCCAGTTCATATTCTTCATCGCGCGACACGGACGAGTATGAAGACTTGGACGATACTGCAGCAGGCCCTACATCGACTCAAGACCCCAACAACGCTGGCGCTCCTCCATCTTCATGATATTCTTCAGGGGCGTTAGTCCTCATTTTCAACCCTTTTGGTCATTCGATGACAAAGGGGGAGAAATTTGAGTTAGTCTTCAAGCGGGTCTATCATATATGGGCGTTTTTTTGCTAAGTTACAACTCTCGTTCTTCTGATGACTTTGCTGGATCGAGTTGTAATCTTAAACTCTATGGTGGCCTGATACTTTTGCTGTGTTCTTCTGCATGCTTATTCCTCATTAATGTTAATGCACGCATGCTGAATTACATCAGTCACCATATTTCATCATGCATTTCAAATTCTTCATATTATATGTCAAATGCGTGTATGAATTACAAGATATAGGGGGAGATCTCCATGATTATACTCTTCAAGTGTGCATTGCTTCAAAAGCAAATTCCTCACTATGCACATCTTCAGGGGGAGTTCTTCTATATCTTGCAATCAAATTCCTCAATATCAGTATTTACACTTCATATGTTTATCCCCGTTGAAAACTTAACCTATATTGTCATCAATCACCAAAAAGGGGGAGATTGTAAGTGCATCTAGTGCCCCTTAGTGATTTTGGTGTATTGAAGACTTATAGGTTAAGGGACTGATGCGTTTGTGAGTGTACACAGGTCTATAAGTCTATGAGGAGTTTGATATTTACAGAGAAAGTCGACCCCTAAAAATGAAGTTCTTCAACTGAAGACTTTGGATTTCTGAAGACTTTCTGAAGACTTTGAAAGTGAAGAAATTGGTGTGACCTTGAAGACTTGGTAATCATTCGAGGAACATGAAGCGTGAAGACTTTTGTTTTTATAGTTTCATTTTCTCTTTCTTGAGTCATAGGAAACACCGTACTGTTAAAGGGGGTCGAGGAAATACTAAGGAAAAATTTCCATGTGATGCTCAACTCAAAATCCTACACCTACCAATCCCTTCGAGTGAAGCCATTGGAAATCTCGCACAGTTCAGTCATATTCTTCAGTGACAGAGACGAAGTTCTTCTGGTCTCTGAGGAATTTGTTCTGACTGAGGAGTTAGGAATTCGCCAGTGCGGATTGCCTACAAAGTGAGGAACATGATAGCCCTGAGGTATTTGAGAGTCAAATATTCCGACCATTGCTGTGCTACACGCCAGCTGTCCCAAAATATCTACCCACCTAACGGTCATATCAGACAAGGGCATTTATGTCTTATCATGTCGGGCTGCTCCCTAGGCTATAAATAGCCGCCCCCTACAACCACTAGCTGGTTGGCTGCTCCGAGAGAAACTGACACTTGTCATTGAGAGCAACCCATCCTCCGAGGACTTTGAGCGAAAATCATCAAGTGAGGAAAACCCAAACCCCAAACCTACAAACCCCAAAGTGATTGAGCATCACTGAAGAGATTGATCCTGCGTGGATCCGACGCTTGTTTCCTTTGAAGACTGTGCTTCTTCCAGACGGTTAGGCGTCAAGGTCTAGAGCATCCAAGAGGAATTGTGGATCGCCGAGTGACCGAGTTTGTGAAGGTTCGGAAGTCACCTGAAGACTTACCACGAGTGATTGGGCGAGGTCTGTGTGACCTTAGCTCAAGGAGAATACGGTGAGGACTGTGTGTCCGGGACTGGGTGTCCTCGAGTTTAAATACTCAGCCACTCCAACCAGATGTACAACTGAGACAGCAGTTGGAACTGGTCTACCAAATCATTGTCTTCACCGAGCTTCCTGGTTCTATTTCCTCAACTCTTTAATTTCCTCATCTCTGTTGCTGTGTGCTTGTTCATATCTGTTTGAAGACTTTGACTGAAGACTTTCTCAATTTCCTCAGTTCAATTTCTTTAGTCTGTCTGTCTTCATCTTGTGTTATCCTGTGTTTACGCGTTCTGTATTCTGTGCTTGTCTTTATTTCATCAAGATGACTATGCGTGTGTTCTGCTATGTTTACTTTTGAGTACTTATTCCGCTGCAAGTAGTTCTTCATTTAATTTCCTCACCAGCAACTTCCTTAGTGAAGAATTCATAAAAATCGCCTATTCACCCCCCCCCCTCTAGACGATATAACGCACTTTCACTATATATCAATCTTTCCCTCTCGACCATTTCGAGGCTTCTCGTCATGTCCGCGATCTCATTCAGGATTCCGAAGAACATTCGGTCACCAAGTCACATAACTCATATAATATAATATCGTAATCGAACGTTAAGCGTGCGGACCCTACGGGTTCGAGAACTATGTAGACATGACCGAGACACCTCTCCGGTCAATAACCAATAACGAAACCTGGATGCTCATATTGGCTCGCACATATTCTACGAAGATCTTTATCAGTCGAACCATTATGACAACATATGTTATTCCCTTTGTCATCGGATTGTTACTTGCCCGAGATTCGATCATCGGTATCTTCATACCTAGTTCAATCTCGTTACCGCCAAGTCTCTTTACTCGTTCCGTAATACATCATCCTGCAACTAACTCATTAGTCACTTTGCTTGCAAGGCTTCTTATGATGTGTATTACTGAGAGGGCCCAGAGATACCTCCATGATACTCGGAGTGAAAAATCCTAATCTTGATCTATGCTAACCCAACAAACACCTTCGAAGATACCTGTGGATCATCTTTATAATCACCCAGTTACGTTGTGACGTTTGATAGCACATAACGCATTCCTCCGGTATCCGGGAGTTGCATAATCTCATAGTCGAAGAAATATGTATTTGACATGAAGAAAGCAATAGCAATACAACTGAACGATCAATATGCTATGCTAACGGATGGGTCTTGTCCATCACATCATTCTCCTAATGATGTGATCCCGTTTATCAAATGACAACACATGTCTATGGTTAGAAAATTTAACCATCTTTGATTAACGAGTTAATCTAGTAGAGGCTTACTAGGGACACAATATTTTGTCTATGTATCCACACATGTATCAAGTTTTCGGTAAATACAATTCTAGCATGAATAATATACATTTATCATGAATAAGGAAATATAAAATAACAACTTTATTGTTGCCTCTAGGGCATATTTCCTTCAGCAGATCGACCATCGTCTGCCTCTGCCACGCCTTAGCCTTCACTCCCTTCATGTACGCACCGTCTATCGCGTGGTCCGTGGCAACACGCCGGCTCTGTCTAATGCAACAGTTGCATTCCGCCTGACCGTCGGATGTCAGGTCTCCGGGCATGTGTGCGCAGTTGTAGACCCAACATGTGCTTCATCATTCTTCGGTCGCAATGACGGCCGCGATGATGAGCTCTATTCCTTTCTATTAGTGTTCAAATTTGAAGTTTGATATCCATCTTGAGGATGAGTAATTATTATTGTGCTATAGATTTGTATGTTAGTTTACTACACATGTTAGAATGTTATTTGCCGACATTGAGACTAGATTTAGAACCTTTTGTTACTATGTGTTTGGCTGTCAAATATAGCAAATGAACATGTTCAATGTTTTGTGCGAATAGGGTTTGGACAAACATCGTCGCCGTTGTGACCTTTTAGTGTACTACATAAAACACTATTTTCGTAAGTGGGTTTTGTGTAGTGCAAGTAAAATGTCACTCGGATCATTTTGTGAAGTAGGCAAGAAGCAGGGTCCCTCGGATCGGGTGAGCCGGCTTCCTCGATCTACTCTTTTGTCCGTATGCAAAAGGCTCACGGGAGCGGGGAAGCTATGGTTTTGCTGCTTTGGCCGCGTATGCATGACGCCAGCCAGGCACACGCGTTCGTAGCCAGCTCCGCGTGGATGCATGCATGATCGCACTGGATCCATTTTAGCTACGGACCAGGAGTAGATCATTGCTGCGTTTTGATCCTTATTTCTTTGGGTCATACGTTTTCCGGACGGAGGGAGTAGCTACATACCCGGCAAGGCAAGCAGGTAGCTAGCCAGGCCAGCTAGGGTTACACGCACGATCTAACAGACGCGCACATGCATATTCCATTTTACGTTCGGATTGCTGCGCGCGTTCCATCTTCGGGTCGTAGTCGATAGTACGTAGGGCCGGTCATACATACAACTCCTATCCATATAAGCTAAGCCTAAGCTAGCTACGTACCCAGCCAGGCAAGGCAAGCAGCTAGCCAGGCCAGGGTTACACGCACGATCCATCCATCTCGTGCCCTAGCTACTGCGTACCTAGCTAGCTCTGCGATGGCCGACGGCAAGCTCCTTCCTCCCGCCGGCTACGCCTTCGACCCAGCCGAGCACGAGCTGATCACCAAGTTCCTCCGCCCACGGATCGCCGCCGGACCGGACGGCTTCTTCGCCAGCCGCCTCATCCACGAGTTCGACGCCTACTCCGCCGCCCCCGGCGACCTCGTCGAGATGTATCAACACGCCAAAGGAACGGACAAGGGCGACGGGAAAGGGGGCGTGTGGTACTTCTTCACCCCGGCCAGTCGTCACAAGACCAAATGCGGCCGCGGCCGCGGGAGGCGGCAGCGTGCCGTGGACGCCGCCGGCGAGGGTTACTATTGGCACTCCGAGAAGGGCGGGATCCCCGTGCTAGACAACCAAGGTAACCTCGTAGGCCATAGACGAAACCTCAGCTACGTCAAGAAGTTGCCGGGAGAGAAAGAGAGGATCAGGATCGGCTGGTGCATGGCCGAGTACAGCCTCCACGCCGACGACAAGCCAGACGACCTCGTGCTCTGCAAGGTCTGCGTTTCTCGTCACAGGAGCGAGACGACATACGACGAGGTAATCAATGCTCCCGGTTCCAGGAAAAGGAAGGCGGCCGACGTACAACATCCGGAGGCTCCACGTCCCCAGACCCCACGCCGCCAGGAACCGCCGATCGTCCAACAACCCGGGATGCTTCACGAGTATGGGCGCTGGTTCATGTCCGACGAAGGCGAGATGATGTTGCCCCCCGGAGCAGTGGACGACGGCAGCGTGGATCCAGGCAGGTTCTTCACTGACGACATGCTTCAAGATTTTCCCGAGCTCCACGACGCTGTGGTGGCGCATGGCTTCTTCCCCGGCAACCTCGACGGCAAAGTCCAAGAAGGCACTGGCGCCGCAGAGGATGAAGACGACGCCTTCCGGTGCACGTTGGATGAGCTGCTCAGCTTCTGCGACGACACGGCTGTGGCATGCCCCACGCCAGCGCCAACTATTGTCTCCCCTGAGAGTGGATCGTTCCACCACGTGAGGGCCGAATGTACCTTGGAGGACTGCGAACTCTTCAGCCAGTAGATGATGCAGGATATAGAAGATTGTGTAGCTCAATGCTATAGCTAGTGTAGCTTTGATGTATGTCGTGAACAAGCAAGATATTGTTGATTGTATTGTGATGAACAAGGCAGCAATTCATGTGCGGCAGATTAATTGATTATTCTTTTGTTATATGTTGAGTTTCTCTGTTCTTAAGCTTGAAATCTTGACTAGTTAATAAAGCATGGATGATGAGATCAGCGCACTTTGATGCTCCATCATGCATGGTAGATGTCAGAAGATGTAGCTAGCATGATGCTTCTATAGTGTTTTGCTTATCCATTTTGTGAGTTAACCGTATGCATATACTCTCGTCCATCAGCACATGATAATTTTCTACTAAGCAGTTTTTGCCAGTTTCTCTGTATGTGCATACTCTCGAAATGTATAAACGTTGTTTGTTTGATTAATTATGTTTTTTTAGAAAAGAAGGATTATCCCCGGCCTCTGTATCAGAGTGATGCATGCAGCTTCTTTATTAAGCAAAGTGACCGAAAAGACTGCGTTCCAGAATAAGCTCGCTAAAAGCTAAAGAAAAAATAAAAAATATAATATGCCACAACCGGTGAAAATAGAACGAGATAACTAAATACATTCATGGAAGTCGTGGCAAAAAAAAATCTATTTTCGAGTATTAATTGTTCTTTTTGCCATGAATGTCATTCCCTGATGAAACCTGGCAAGCATTTAAAATATTTGTCATTCTTTGCCACCAACTATTTTTTTTTAGATTTTACTGTTCATGGTGGCATCGTAAGAGCTAAAATTTGGATGGGCACTTACCAACACTTTTGTCATGAATGCAAGTGACATTGACATACATGTGATTTTTTCCGAACATTTGCTATCTTATTTGCATTTTTCGGATTTAGTATGAATTACTTATGAAGTTTTCAAATTGACGGTCAAGCGGTCAAAGGGCGAAAGCACAAGACGCCAAAGTAGGTTGGGCAAGACCAGGTGTTTTCAGAAACTATGGGCAATTCTGACGAGGGGGACACAACTAAGGGTATAAATCCAATTATCCCATTTTATAAACACACATTGAACACTTTTTTGATATATGATGATTATTTTCTTAAATACATGATAATATTTTCAAGTTAATTTTTGTTATTTGATACATTCTATATTTAACTTCTAAATCACTCTGCATGCTAGCTTGCATCAAAACACGCTGATGGCATTATCCAATTTCTAGTTCATCAAGTATTTATTTCATTCTTAAGATAGAGAGACTGAATTAGTAGCCATTGCTAGCAAATAAACTAGCAACAGATCCATGTTTTTACGCCAAGATTGGCCAATAACTAACTTTTTATATGATTTTTTGGCCAAACATGTCTCCTTTTGTTTTACCATTTTTTGCTATAATATATAGAAGGTTGGGAGATCTCAAGGTGGGTTGTGACACATCTGTACACCCTTAAAATATCTGTACACCATGAATGTCATTCCCTGATGAAACCAGGCAGGCACTTAAAATATTTGTCATTCTTTGCCACCAACTATTTTTTTTTTAGATTTTACCGTGACATCTGCAGCCAGGAGATGTTTCAGGATATAGAAGCTAGTGTAGCTCAATGGTCTACTTGCTAGTCTAGCTTTGATGTATGTGGTGATTAAGAAGCAAGATGTTGTTAATTGTACTGTGATGAACAAGGCAGCAATTTATGTGCAGATTAACTGATTATTATTTTTTTATATGTTGACTTTCGATCTTCTTAAGCTTGAAGAAATCTTTACTAGTTAATAGAGCATGCATGGACGATGGGATCAGCCCTCTTTGATGCAGGCAATGGATTCGATGATGAAAAATAAAGCCTGGATGATCTATCATGCATGATGCTTGCGTAGTGCTAGGCCTTTCAATTTCGCTAGTTAACTCAATGCACTCTAGCTGTTAACAAAATTTTATCTACGAGACGGTCTCGGTTGGCAAGGAAACCTAGCCCCCGCATCGCTCCTCCCGCGGGCGACACGGGCGGCGCCGCCACCCCTTGCCGCTAGCCCTCCTCCTCCCCTTCCCTGCCGCCGCCGGGGCAAAGCCCCCCGCGGTGGCTGGCGGCGGGGGCCTTCTCCCCTCCTCGCGTTCGTGGCCTGCGGGAGCGGCCAGGCCAAGCGGAGGCGCCGGGGCGCGCGGATCCTGGCGGCGCGGCGGCGACGATCTTGACGGCGGTGGGCCCATGGCGCAGCTGCAGATGGGTCGACGCCGAGCTGTGTGGCGGCTGCGTGCGGGTCTCCTTGTGGCGGCGGCCTTCGTCGGCGGCGGGGCAGCACGTGAGCGGCATCCGGCGAGGGATGGGGACGCGGCCACGGTGGCTTCTCGTGCGAGTACGCGGAGAAGAGGCCGCGGCGTGTGTCCTTGGGGAGGAGGGCTATCCTCGCCCAGATCCATCGGCGACATGGCGGCGAAGGTCGCAGTGGCCGGTCGGCGGTGGCGGAACTTGGCTGGTGGCAGCAGCGAGGTTCTGTCTGGATCCCGGGGCAGCGGCCCTGGAGGGTGGCAACTGGTGAAGCTAGGGCTTCCCGCGGCGGCATGGCGTGGTGCAGTCCCTGTCCAAGGCAGATCTGTGATGGCGATTTGCTTTGGATTGGTTCGGATCAGAGACGGTGACGAGCGCACGGGATCCTTCTCGGCGGCTCTCGCGGCTTGACGAGGCGGGGTGGGAGCCCTCCTCCTAGGCTCCAGTGGTGGCACACTCAGGCAGTGGCCGGTGCGCCAGGGATCCCACGGTGGAACTGTTGCTGCGGTTGGTCACCGGATCTAGGCAGCTGGATCTAGGGCTTTGAAGGCGGTCGAGACGGTGCACAGGTTGTTGGGTGGATTTCTTGGGACGGATCCGGGTGAAAACCTTGTCTTCGGTTGATGGCCGGAGTCGGTGATGACGATGCCCTTATCATTGTTTCCTTCATAAAGGCATCATCAAGGTGAAGCTCCCAACTCCATTCAATACCTCCGGGGGAAACCCTAGATCAGCTGATCGGATGTTGGCGGCATTCATGTGTCGTAACCCCCTTTGGGGCGGCATTCTTGGAGGTGCACTCGGCTTCGCGGGACCAGTGGACTGCTTCTTTGGTGGAGCGGTGCTTCATCCTACACATTGATGGCGACGGATCTTGCCGGCGTGGTGCAGTGCAGATTCGGAGTTCGATGTGGGAGGATGGACTCGCGTAGGAGGACGGCGTTGTCTGGCGTCGTGGTGGCGTCGATGGCAGAGAGACCCCGCACGATAGATGCAATAGTACAGCTCTGAAGATGGACTCATGGCAGGTGGCTACAGCGGCCTTATACCGGCAGGCGTCCTGGTTGAGGAGTGCGCTGGACTAGTAGGTGCCCATACCAGGCATGCGTCCTAGTTGGGACCTCAGGTCTTAGATGTTTAGGTTTGGCTGCGATGTCTGTTTGGTATTACGCCCAGGCTATCAGCGCCCCTTCATCAATTGGATAGGTGTAGCGACAGTTGTATCTTAGATGATGGCTTTAGTCTTGCTGTTGTATGACTTTGTAAGGTCTTGTGAAAATAATTAATAAAGTGGCCGCATGCATCGTCCGGATACAGAGGCCGGGGTCATCCTCCACTAGTGCAGAACCGGGCTTTAGTGCCGGTTCATGACGGCCTTTAGTGCCGGTTGGCAAACCGGCACTAAAGAGTGGGGACTAAAGCCCCCCCCCCCCTTAGTACCGGTTCGTCACGAACCGGCGCTAAAGTGCAAACACGTGGCACGAGCCAGGCCCGTGTGCGTGTAGGACATTAGTACCGTTGGTAACACCAACCGGTACTAAATGTTTGGGTGTTTTTTTTTAATTTTTGCTTTAATTTTGTGTTTTCAATTTGGCTTTATTTTCCATTTAATTTTTTTGTTTGCTGGTATTTCACGATACTACAAATTGTACACGTTATGCATATATATTAAATAGATTTTCTCGTACGTAGAACCGCATATATATATATATATATATATATATATATATATATATATAATATGGCTATTTCCTCTTGAAGTGCTTGTATGCGGTCCGATGGTAGGAGCTTATCCCGCACCGATCTGAACTGTTAAGAAGGAGATCAATATGCATGTGTGTTAGTTGTGTGACTAGATATCGATAATGGTGTGAATAGTGTTCTGACAAAAACGTACCCAGTCATGTCTATCAGATCTGCTCCTTTCGCACGTCATCATGCGAATGTTCTCGCAAACGTAGTATGCACGCAGATTATTCCCTTTCGCCTGCCTCAGGGCCTTTACGAGAATGGAGTTGAATCAGATAATGATATTGAAACAAGAATTAAAGAGATGGTAGCTAGCTAGTACTACTTAATTACTTACCTTGGGTCGATGCCAAAACAACTTTTTTGGCCACGTGCCTGGAGTCACCTTGATGAACTTTGCTCATGCCCTGCCCGCCGGCAAAGAAAATTAATAAAGGGGTTATTAAATAGTTCATATCAGGGACTAATTAATAGTTAATAATGATTGAAATTACCTGTTGACTATCCCCTTCACGATGGTGTAGTCTGTATCTTCTTTAGTTAGTGAGTCCAGTAATTCAACTTTTCCTTTCTCAACTTTATTGTCTAACAAGACCCAGTGCCAACTGCATACGCACACGTTTGCATGTCTTAATTAAGCGGGCATGTGCATAAAATTAATCAACTACCGTAAACCGTATACACTTAATTATTAACATCTAGCTAGCTAGTAAGCAAAAACAGAATTTGTAGTACAAGACAGTGTGACTCACGGGAAGTTGTAAGGAAGTAGTATATCTTCACTGGTATTGAGGCGCTTCAAGAACTCTAGCATGCTTTCTTCTACATCATCTCGACAACATTCAATCTGCCATATGTCCTGATTAATGGTATTTGGGTCAATGAACCCAACGCCATAGCGTCCAGCTTTTTTCATTTCATACATCTTCATCCTGCATATAATACCACAGAAAAAGAATATAGTAAGGATAATTACATGTAATGATTGATCAAAATTATCACTACATAACTAGCTTGAGACTTAAATTACAGAAAGAAATCACTTACAGACAATAGCAACTGACGATAGACTTGTCGAGTGCGTCTTGATTAAATAACTGAAATAGTTCTGGATACTCAATGGCCAGAGCATTCTCATGGTAATAATGCTCATGCTTGACATTCACCATGAGGGACTCTCGATTGGAAATCTTGGTAATGTTCATGTACCATTGATGCAATTGATACATTCTCGTTGGGAGGTCCTTGACATTGTCTGGATGGACCAAAGGTTTGCCCCGGACATATTGCCATGCTATTTCCGATTCTTTAAGCGCAGACATGGGCTCGATTTCGAGGAGTTGTCCAACAGAGATATTGAGCATTTGAGCATGCATTATATGATCCTCTATTATTACCACATCGCCATGCTGGGGAACGCTAACGGTTTGCCCACAATAATATTTGGCGCGCGTACTACTCCTCTCATGTGTTGTTGGCACAACAAGCGGGGGGATCGCTTGTGCCGCCTGTTCTCCCAACTGGGGAACGGTTTTCCTGCATTTTTTGCCAGCTGCTTTTTGGCTCGAGCTTGAGCTCGCTTCCTTCTGTAGTCGTGCTCGATGTGCCTTCCTGATTTGGCGCTCATAGTCCGAGTCAACAGGCTTGGGAGCTGGTTCTCTAGCCATACGAATGAAGTGGTCAATTACTTTCTCAGGCACTTTCTCCTTTGGCGGCGGTGCCGGTTTCAGTCCAAAATGTGCGTTCACTTGGGCTTGTACTATGGCTGTGTTTTGCTCCTTAGTCATGTCGTAAGGCCTCTGAGGAAGAGGAGCGAGGCTTGGACCATATCTATATCGCTTGCCTTCGCCTGTACTTCTTGAACTACCTCAACTCGTACCGCTATGCACCAAAGCTGCGGGATGTCTCTTCTGCGATTGTTGAGACGGCGGAGACGGCTGACGTGGAGTTGGACCAGGAGAAGTGGCCTGACGATGTGCCAGACTTGAAGCAGGAGGTGTGGCCTGACACGGTGCCGGACTTGCAACCAGAGAAGTGACATGACGCTGTGTCGGGCTTGAAACCGGAGGAGTCAGCTCACGCGTTCGGGGACTTGGAGGAGGTGGCGGACTTCGAGGAGGAGTCGTCTCACGCGTTCGTGGACTTGGAGAAGCAGGAGTCTGCTGACTCGGTGGCGGACTTCGAGGAGTCGGCAGACGACGCGGTGTCGGTGGACTTCGAAAGATTATGCAATCCTTTCTCCATAGGATGATACGATGTATGGCCTCTCCGAGTGTGCGCTCGTCTTCACCTCCAGGAATGTCAAGCGTTAGCCCCGAATATGGGTCCACCACTTCATCAACCATGACACGAGCATAGCCCTCTGGAATCGGGATGCAATGGTAGGTTGCTTCGGGGGTAACTGGAAAAGCAACGCCGTCCGCCACCTTCATGGATATGTTCTTCATTTTGGAGTGTAGCTCATAGTTAGTGTTATCTATGATGTCATCCACAGGGTATTTATCCAGCAGTGTGTCGCCCGAGGCAGAACCAACGCTGCTTCTCGGCATGGATGGGACGGTGCTATCCAATGCTGGACGATCATCCGCTTGCTGCTGCCACTGCTGAGACCCCCTTTCCTGGCTAAGTGAGTCGATCTGCTGCTGCTGCTGCTGGAATTTGAGTGCCAGGTCCGCGTGCCTTGCTTCTAGGCCTTGAAGGCGTTCTGCGTCCTGCTTCCTCTGCTCCTCCTCCAGCTTCCTCTTCTTCTCCTCCTCCATCTTCTTTCTTGCACGGGACCTGTAGTCGTCATTCCAGTCGAAAAGCCCTCATACCAGGGAATAACACCCATGCCTCGTGTTTTTCCCGGGTGTTCAGGATTTCCCAGGGCGCGCGTAAGCTCGTCGTTCTCTCTGTTGGGCGTGAACACCCCCGCTCGAGCTTCTTCTATTGCGTCAATTATCTTTTGTTCGGCTCCTTTTAGACTTGCCTTCTTCGAAACCAGGCCTGTCTTCGGGTCCAACGCCCCCCCCCCCCCCCCATGCGCATAGAACCAAGTTCTGCACCTGGGGGGCCAGTGCCGGGTAACCGGAGTGACCCCTGCATCCTCCATCTCTTGCTCAGACTTATCCCACTTAGGCAATGCCACCGCGTAGCCACCTGGACCCAGCCTATGGAACTGCGTCTTTCTTGCGGCATTTGCCTTGTTTTTCATTGACCGTTCCTTAGATATTTCTGAATCCTTGAAGGTCACGAAATCGTCCCAATGTTCTCTTTGCTTCTCCAGTGTTCCCTTGAAATCTGGAGTCTTCCTTTCATTAGCGAGGTAGTTGGCCCATACAGTTTTCTTGTGGGTGTTGAATGCAATTGCCATCTTCTTAAGAGCAGCGGCCTTGACTTTGTCCACATCTGCTTTAGTGAAATGATCTGGTAGGGTGAAATGTTCCATCAGAGATTTCACCAGGTCTTCTTTGGCTCTGCCATCGACCCAAGTAACACCTGGACGTTTAGTCTTTGGCTCTTTCCATTCTTGAATGGAGATCGGGAGTTTGTCCTTCACAAGAACTCCGCACTGACGAGTCCACTTGTTCGCAATGTTCTTAGGCGTGAGGGGTTCGCCACTAGGTTTGATGGATTCGATGTGGTACTTTACACCATCCTTCAACAATCTGCCCGGGCCTCGCTTTGTCTTGCTGTCTGTAGAAGCAGATTTGCTCGATCCGGAGGGCTGAAAGAAGAAAGATCGATTCGTTAATATATCTTCAATAAAAAAACATGTGATGATCACCATGATGCATGCTTATATAAATATACCTCGCCGGTAGTGTTTGTTATTTGAAGATCAGCATTGTCTGTGTCATCACAAACATTGTCTGTGTCATAATCATAATCATAGTTCATGACTTCATCAGCCCGGTCGTCGAGATCGAATATCTTTTCATCACCCTCTCCGGTATTGTTAAGATATTGGGAGCCGTCATCTGCTTCATTCAGATCATCTAGCCTATGAGGGCTGCGTATGATGTCGAACAATTCCTCTTCTCTCTCTCTGCCGGTATTGTCCGCCATAGCTTTTACTTTACTAATAATACAGAAGAAATATAAAACAATTTAGTATTCAAATTAC
This sequence comes from Triticum aestivum, assembly GCF_018294505.1. Taxonomy (NCBI): domain Eukaryota; kingdom Viridiplantae; phylum Streptophyta; class Magnoliopsida; order Poales; family Poaceae; genus Triticum; species Triticum aestivum. The sequence continues at coordinate 695,695,705 of NC_057807.1, read as the reverse complement.
AATGCATGGATGCAATTAATCAATAAGGAAAATCTGAATCTCGAATACATCCTCTCGAATATATAATCTTGAATACATCATCGTCTTAATATATATAATCTCGAATACGTCGTCTCTAATACTATATATCGAATACATCACTGGCTAGGTACCTAATAAAGATCGAGTACTACAGAAGAATCTAGGGCGCCACTCGCGGTTCCTGGGGCGCGGGCGGTGCACACCCAAAGAGAAGGAACCATCACAGGATCATATCTCCGGTCATCTGCCCAAAGAACCCGCCAAGTAGTGGAGAACCTGACGTCGTCCATAGCAGCCATGTAGCGATGGACGTGCTCATCTTCCTCCCTGACACGGCGACGCACCACCTCCGGCGGGGCCGGCTACCTCTGCACCGAATGTGGCCCACGCGAACGCCACCAAAGAAGATCAGGGTCGACGACGGGACCCGAGGTCGGGTTCCTCACCAAGCGGCGCGCCCCTCCAGGTAGCACCTCCCAGTGCCAGCCCGGCGGAGCCCAGTCCCGGACATGGGTCCCCTGAAGCATGACGTCGTCGCGAACGGGTCGACGGCGAGGATGCGGGCCGGGCATATCGTCGAGAACAAATACTATATGCCCGCAAAAAGTAACATTTTTTAAATGATTGGATTGTGATAACTAAAATTCTATATATATGCAAATTCTAACAATTTGACATTAATCTAATTCATCTAACTAAAATTAATTCTAAAATTTCATGATTATATAACTAACATTTCCATAACAATTCTAATATTTATATAACTAAAAACAGAAAAATTGCTAACATTTCTATAAATATTTCTATAATTAAAAAACAGAAAACATTTATAACATTTCTATAAAACTAGCATTTCTAATATTTATATAACTAAAAAACAGAATAATTTCTAACATTTCTATAACTAAAAAACAGAAAAATTTATAACAAACAAACTAATGTGTGTAGTGTGTGTGTGTGTAGTGTGTGTGTGTGTGTAGTACTGTGTGTGTGTGTGGACACTGGCGGCCGTGGCGAGCTCACCGGCGAGGCGACGACGGGGCGGCGACGAAGGGGCGACGGGACAGGGCGGCGACGACGGGGCGACGGGACGGGGCGGCGACGACAGGGCGGGGCGGCCGGGGCGATGGGACGGGGCGGCGACAACGGGGCGGGGCGGGGCGCGGCGATGGGGACGACGGGGACGACGGGGACGGGGACGGCTGGGGCGGCGACGTCGACGGGGGCGGCGACGAGGGGCGGGGACGGCCGGGGTCAGCGACGAGGGCGGGGGCGGCGACGATCGGGGCAGGGCGGCGCGACGGAGGGAGGAAACAGAGGGAAACTGAATTTTTTCAACTGTTGTATATATAGGATGGACCTTTAGTACCGGTTGGAGCCACCAACCGATACTAAAGGTCTGTTTTGGCCAGGCCAAGCGGCGGGAAGCGCACCCCCTTTAGTACCGGGTGGTGGCTCCAACTGGTACTAAAGGCCCCCCTTTAGTACCGGTTGATGCCACCACCCGGTACTAAAGGTGGTGCGCTGGCGCAGTGCGGTGCGGCAAGTTTAGTCCCACCTCGCTAGTCGAAGGGCTACCGCACTGGTTTATAAGCCCCAGTGCGGTAGCTCTCTCGAGCTCCTCTCCTAAGCAGGCCTACTGGGCCTACCAATTCATTGCTGCCATGTGGGCCTACTGGGCCTTTGCGGGCCTGCATCCTGGCCCAACAAAAGGTTGAGTTTCTAGTCGTATGCAGGCCGCTTTGGCCCAGTAGGCGGGCTTTTTTATTTTCTTAATTTTTTTTGCTTTTTTATTTGTTTTATTTATTTTTGAGTTGTTTTTTGCTGTATTTAGAGTTTCTTTGTGAATATTTTTGCTTTAGGTACAAAAATTTACAAACTTTGATCTGTTAGTGCCGGTAGTTTTCAAATTTGAATAGTTTAAATTTTGAATTATTTGAAATTTGTGTGAATCACTAGTTTGTGAATAACTTAACTTTGGAAAAAGATTTTTCAGTGATTCTTTTTTCTTATGTTTAATATTAGTGTGTTTTATCATTATATTCAATTTGGTAATGCTTAGGTTATTTAAAAAATGAAATGCCTTTGTAACATTTCAGTTTTCGTCGGAAACCCTGATACTTCGAAAAAGATTGTCCATTTTGTACACGAAGTGTATCCAGTTTTTGCCGTAACCCTCTCTACTTTTTTGCACATGCTATTTGTATGAAATTATGATACCATGCCAACTTTCAACCTTTTCTGAGTTCATTTCAAATGCTTTTCAATTTCAGGGTCATTTAGCTGGAAAAAATCAGTAAATGCATGAAAAAGAATTTGTTTGCACATAAAATTTCTTCGCGTTTCAAATGCCAAAACACATAATTAACTACCCTAACTATTACAGACATTCCCTCCTGGGTGTGAAACACAGAAGAAAGTAATGATAGTGAAGCCGATCACATCCCAGATATTTGGGTGTGAAACTTTTTCTTCTCGTGTGTCCCTTTGCGCCGTAGCCAGGGAAAATCTTCATCATTTAACTGGATGCTCGGGTCAATATTCACTGTGAATGGAGCAATTTCATCAAACTTTTCATAATCTTCTGACATGTCTGTCTTGTCATCCACTCCCACGATGTTTCTTTTTCCTGAAAGAACTATGTGGCGCTTTGGCTCGTCGTATGATCCATTCGCTTCCTTATATTTTCTTTTTCTCGGCCTGGTAGACATGTCTTTCACATAAAAAACCTGCGCCACATCATTGGCTAGGACGAATGGTTTGTCTGCATACGCAAGATTGTTGAGATCCATTGTTGTCATTCCGTACTGCGGGTCTTCCGTTACCCCGCCTCATGTCATATTGACCCATTTGCACCGAAACAAAGGGACCTTCAAATTATCTGATCCATAGTTAAGTTCCCATATGTCCTCTATGTAACCATAATATGTTTCCTTTCCCGTGTTGGTTGTTGCATCAAAGCGGACACCACTGTTTTGGTTGGTGCTCTTCTTATCTTGGGCGATCGTGTAAAATGTATTCCCATTTATCTGGTACCCTTTGAAAGTCATTATATTCGAAGATGGTAACTGGGACAGCGAGTACAGGTCATTTTGAATATCGCCATCATTCAGGGCACGTTTCTGCAACCAACCGGCGAAAGTCCTCGTTTGTTCGCGTGTAATCCAGTCGTCAGACTTCTCCGGGTGTTTGGACTGTAGAAAATTCTTGTGTTCCTCCATATACGGAGCCACCAAGGCGGAATTCTGTAGAACTGTGTAGTGTGCTTCAGTGAGAGAATGCCCGTCCATACATATTATTTGATGCCCTCCTAGCGTGCCTTTTCCTTCCAGTCTGCCCTTATGCCGCGATTCAGGAACACCAATCGGCTTAAGGTCAGGAATAAAGTCAATACAAAACTCAATGACCTCCTCATTTTCATGGCCCTTCGAGATGCTTCCTTCTGGCCTAGCACGGTTATGAACATATTTCTTCAAGACTCCCATGAACCTTTCAAAGGGGAACATATTGTGTAGAAATACAGGACCCAAAACGTTAATCTCTTCGCAAAGGTGAACTAGGACGTGCGTCATGATGTTGAAGAAGGATGGTGGGAACACCAACTCGAAACTGACAAGACATTGCACCAAATCATTCTGTAACCTTGGTATGATTTCTGGATCGATTACCTTCTGAGAGATTGCATTGAGGAATGCACATAGCTTCACAATGGCCAATCGAACGTTTTCCGGTAGAAGCCCCCTCAATGCAACCGGAAGGAGTTGCGTCATAATCACGTGGCAGTCATGAGACTTTAGGTTCTGGAACTTTTTCTCTGCCATATTTATTATTCCCTTTATATTCGACGAGAAGCCAGACGGTACCTTCATGCTGAGCAGGCATTCGAAGAAGATTTCCTTCTCTTCTTTGGTAAGAGCGTAGCTGGCCTGACCCTGATGTATGTCGTCTTTTCCGTGCATACGTTGCTGGTCCTCCCGTGCCTCTGGTGTATCTTTTGTCTTCCCATACACGCCCAAAAAGCCAAGCAGGGTCACGCAAAGATTCTTCGTCACGTGCATCACGTCGATTGCGGAGCGGACCTCTAGGTCTTTCCAATATGGCAGGTCCCAAAATATAGATTTCTTCTTCCACATGGGTGCGCGTCCGTCAGCGTCCTTCGGAACAGGTTGTCCGCCAGGACCCTTTCCAAAGATTACCTTCAAATCCTTGACCATATCATGTACATCAGCACCAGTACGGTGGCGAGGCTTCGTCCGGTGATCCGCCTCACCTTTGAAATGCTTGCCTTTCTTTCTTATGGGATGCCTGCTCGGAAGAAATCGACGATGTCCCAGGTACACATTCTTCTTACAACTATTCAAATATATACTGTCGGTATCATCCAAACAGTGCGTGCATCCGCGGTATCCCTTGTTTGTCTGTCCTGAAAGGTTACTGAGAGCAGGCCAATCATTGATGGTCACGAACAGCAACGCCTTTAGGTCAAATTCTTCCCCCATGTGCTCATCCCACGCACGTACACCTGTTCCATTCCACAGTTGTAAGAGTTCTTCAACTAATGGCCTTAGGTACACATCAATGTCGTTGCCGGGTTGCTTAGGGCCTTGGATGAGCACTGGCATCATAATGAACTTCCGCTTCATGCACAACCAAGGAGGAAGGTTATACAAACATAGAGTCACAGGCCACGTGCTATGGTTGCTGCTCTGCTCCCCAAAAGGATTAATGCCATCTGCGCTTAGACCAAACCATACGTTCCTTGGGTCACCTGCAAACTCCTCCCAGTACTTTCTCTCGATTTTTCTCCACTGCGAACCGTCAGCGGGTGCTCTCAACTTTCCGTCTTTCTTACGGTCTTCTGCGTGCCACCGCATCGCCTTCGCATGCTCTTTGTTTTGGAACAAACGTTTCAACCGTGGTATTATAGGAGCATACCACATCACCTTGGCAGGAATCTTCTTCCTGGGGCGCTCACCCTCGACATCACCAGGGTCATCGCGACTGATCTTATAACGCAATGCACCGCATACCGGGCAAGCATTCAAATCCTCGTACTCACCGCGGTAGAGGATGCAGTCATTAGGGCATGCATGTATCTTTTGCACCTCTAACCCTAGAGGGCAGACAGCCTTCTTTGCTTCATACGTACTCTCGGGCAATTCGTTGTCCTTTGGAAGCATATTCTTTATCATTACCAGCAACTTTCCAAATCCCTTGTCAGATACACCATTCTCTGCCTTCCATTGCAGCAATTCAAGTGTGGTGCCCAACTTTTTTTTGTCAGCTTCGCAATTCGGGTACAACAATTTCTTGTGATCCTCTAACATGCGCTGCAACTTCGTCCTCTCCAGATCACTTGCGCAGTTTCTCTTTGCATCGGCAATGGCCCGACCTAGATCATCAGCGGGCTCATCTGATGCCTCTTCTTCAGCTTCTTTCTGCATTGCCGGCTCAGCTTCTTCCCCCATTGTTGTATCATCGTATTCAGGGAACCCATGGCCAGGATAGCCGTCGTCGTCCTCTTCTTCTTCATTGTCTTCCATCATAACCCCTATTTCTCCGTGCTTGGTCCAAACATTATAGTGGGGCATGAAACCGGACTCAAATAGGTGGACGTGAATGGTTCTTGACGTAGAGTAACTGTGACCATTCTTACAGCCAGCACATGGACAAGGCATAAAACCATCCGCCCGCTTGTTTGCCTCAGCGGCAAGCAGAAAAGTATGCACGCCATTAATGAACTCGGGAGAGCATCTGTCATCATACATCCATTGTCGGCTCATCTTCATTACACAACACCGAATAGACCAAATTAATACAAGTTCATACATAAAGTTCATAAATCATACAACACTTAATTAAATGCAACATACAAATAACTCTCTAGCTAAAGAATTTAAATGCAACAACAAATGCGATGAAGATCGCAATTAAGGTAACAATTGATCCAACAGCATAATGATACCAAGCCACACTATCAATGGCATATTTTCTAATCTTTCTAATCTTCAACCTCATTTTCTCCATCTTGATCTTGTGATCATCGACGACATCGGCAACATGCAACTCCAATTCCATCTTCTCCCCCTCAATTCTTTTCAATTTTTCTTTCAAATACTCGTTTTCTCTTTCAACTAAATTTAACCTCTCGACAATAGGGTCGGTTGGAATTTCCGGTTCACATACCTCCTAGATAAAAATATCTATGTCAACTTGATGGGCATAATTTGTCATAAACACGAAATGCAACAACTAGTTTTAAAAGAGAATATACCACATCCGAATCATAACAAGGACGAGGGCCGACGGGGACGGATATCAAAACCATGGCACTATGTATAACAAACAACGTACGGGTAAGATAATTATACGAGTAACTATATATCCAAATCACATAAACATCAATTTGGTAATGTAAAACATTCATGAACAAGAGCCTCACCAGAAGGTGGTGCCGGCGACGGGACGGTGCGGGCGATCGACGGTGGTTACGACGGAGATTTAGAAGGCACTAAGTAAACCACACCTACATATGCAAACTAAGTGTTATTTTTGTGCTCAAATTGCATATAAATCAAATACTAGCAAATATAATTATTCCTCCCAAATTAATCACTATACAAAGCATTGCAAGAGCTAATCTAGCAATGAGAGTTGAAAGGACAAAGTTGCTAACCTTTGTGATCATTTGAATGGATGGGGGCCTTCAAATCTTGACAAATTTTGGGCAAAATTTGTGAGGAGCTCGAGGATAGAGGGGGAAGAACAGAGGAAGTGAGGGGAAAGGGGAAGAACAGAGTGGCTCGGGGGGGACGGAGGGTTTATGTACGTCTCCTTTAGTACCGGTTCGTGCCACGAACCGGTACTAAAGGTGCTGGAGGGGCCCCAGACTGACAACACCCTGCCACCACCCTCTTTAGTACCGGTTCGTGCCACGAACCGGTACAATAGGTTCGCCACGAACCGGTACTAATGAGAACGGCCGGCTAGCCGTTGGAACCGGCACTATTGGACACATTAGTGCCGGCTCAAAACCAAACCGGCACTAATGTATCTCATATTAGGTCCTTTTTCTACTAGTGCTCCTTTTCTAAAAAAAACACAATGCACTCTCGATCGTGCATACATAAGCAAATGCTAATTTTCTACCATGTCATTTTTTTAACGAAAATGCTGATGGAGCAGCTTTTCATTGAAACTTGGGGGGCTTTAGAGAGTTATGTTACAACAAATTTACATGTGCAGTCCACACCTTGGTGGACATGCCATCTCTATTGCCTGTAATGTGCTTTTCTTAGTCTGGTTCTCTTGGTCTGTTGAGGAGGGAGATGGCCTTGCCCCGTCCCGCCCTTTGCCAGACCGCTGCCTCTTCGATCATCCGTTCCACCACAGTCGTCTCCGGCGATGGTTGGTTCCTGAATATCCTTGCGTTGCGTTCGTTCCATATCGACCACCATACCAGCTGTACGAATGCGCTCCATTGCTTCTTCGTTGATGCAGGAACAATGCCATTGGACTGCTCGACCCAAAGCACCAGGAAAGTTGTGGCGGCTGAGGGAACGAGGCTCTGATGAAGGTTGCAGCGAGCAACGATGTCTTGCCAAATTTGGATGGAGACGGGGCAGGAAGCCAGCAGGTGCACGACGTCCTCCATTGGTCCATTGCATAAGGAGCAAGACGGGTTGTGAGGCCAGCCTTTCCTCGCAAGAACCTCGGCCGTGTTGCAGCGGCCAAGCAGAGCCAACCATGCAAATAGCTTGTCTCTCTGCACGTGCGTGGTCTCGAAAAGCATAAATATTGCTTGTTTGGTTAATTGTCTGGATAGATGAGTCGATGCAATCAAAACATACTCACTGTCAGCATGTACAATCTAAGACAGCCTTATCATATACACCATCTTTTACAATAGTTAGAATTGTTTTACTTTATTACCAAGAGATCATCTTTTAGCGAAGACAAGGTATTCTTATTTATCTCTCCTCGAACTCAACAATTATCCTAAGTGACATTGCTAAGACCGCACCACTATGCCCGAACTTAGGACATATACCATATGTGCAGCACCTTCTTCACATCTGATTACCCATGCATATGTGTCCATGTTGAAAATAATCTTGACTAAAACTTCTCTATGATTAATAATCTTAATTATATGGTTCCTCGGCATGGATGGTGCTATGTATCACCTATAGCAAGCGGTCACTACCTTTCCTAGCCACGCCTATATCTCCGCTTGTGTTTATTTTATTATATTATAGAAAAAAATTCTAAACTATGATATGTCAAAATTTCATTTTGCACATTTAACAAAAACACACCTGAAAAATGTTATCATGCATTTAAGAAAATGAAAATATATCAAAAACAGTTCATTGTGTGTTATAAAAATGGTCATCGTATATGAAAAACGTACATAGTGCAATTTAAAAGGTCATGTGTAATGTTCATTTTAAATGAAAAAGGGGAAATAAATAAATAATCAAAAGAAAAGTAAAAAAGATAATAAAGTGAAAAAAGAAGAGAAGAACAACAAACACAAGAAAAGAGGGTAACAGGTAATATAAATAAATAAATAAATGATTTAATACAAAACATAACCCAGAAGAAACAAGATACAAAAACCTCGCGGAAACAAGGAAAGATAAAACCATAAGCAAAAAAAAAAACAGGCTGGGGGCCAGAAGAGAGACGCCCATTCCATGAACTGGAAAGAAAACCACCCCATCGTATGTGCACATAGGGTCGTGATCCTTGTTGGTTGTTCTGCAGGCGAGCGCAAGCTAGTGCTTGGTATCAATGATATATAGCAGTTGGCCCTCGGTAGTGCGTTTGTTTTGTAGGCCTGTTGTCCATCTCTGCTGCTCGGGCGCTCGTGAACTCCGCCATGGCGTCCTTCATGTCCAGTCGGCGCCAGCTCCTCCTGCGGCTACTCTACGCCGTCCTCCTCCGGATCCACCACTTTCATAGGAATTGGTTGATGCCCCTCTTCCTCACCCCCCCACCCTCTAGACGATATAACGCACTTTCACTATATATCAATCTTTCCCTCTCGACCATTTCGAGGCTTCTCGTCATGTCCGCGATCTCATTCAGGATTCCGAAGAACATTCGGTCACCAAGTCACATAACTCATATAATATAATATCGTAATCGAACGTTAAGCGTGCGGACCCTACGGGTTCGAGAACTATGTAGACATGACCGAGACACCTCTCCGGTCAATAACCAATAGCGAAACCTGGATGCTCATATTGGCTCGCACATATTCTACGAAGATCTTTATCAGTCGAACCATTATGACAACATATGTTATTCCCTTTGTCATCGGATTGTTACTTGCCCGAGATTCGATCATCGGTATCTTCATACCTAGTTCAATCTCGTTACCGGCAAGCCTCTTTACTCGTTCCGTAATACATCATCCTGCAACTAACTCATTAGTCACTTTGCTTGCAAGGCTTCTTATGATGTGTATTACTGAGAGGGCCCAGAGATACCTCTATGATACTCGGAGTGAAAAATCCTAATCTTGATCTATGCTAACCCAACAAATACCTTCGAAGATACCTGTGGATCATCTTTATAATCACCCAGTTACGTTGTGACGTTTGATAGCACATAAGGCATTCCTCCGGTATCCGGGAGTTGCATAATCTCATAGTCGAAGAAATATGTATTTGGCATGAAGAAAGCAATAGCAATACAACTGAACGATCAATATGCTATGCTAACGGATGGGTCTTGTCCATCACATCATTCTCCTAATGATGTGATCCCGTTTATCAAATGACAACACATGTCTATGGTTAGAAAATTTAACCATCTTTGATTAACGAGTTAATCTAGTAGAGGCTTACTAGGGACACGATATTTTGTCTATGTATCCACACATGTATCAGTTTTCGGTAAATACAATTTCTAGCATGAATAATATACATTATCATGAATAAGGAATATAAAATAACAACTTTATTGTTGCCTCTAGGGCATATTTCCTTCAGCAGATCGACCATCGTCTGCCTCTGCCACGCCTTAGCCTTCACTCCCTTCATGTACGCACCGTCTATCGCGTGGTCCGTGGCAACACGCCGGCCTGTCTAATGCAACAGTTGCATTCCGCCTGACCGTCGGATGTCAGGTTCTCCGGGCATGTGTGCGCAGTTGTAGACCCAACATGTGCTTCATCATTCTTCGGTCGCAACGACGGCCGCGATGATGAGCTCTATTCCTTTCTATTAGTGTTCAAAATTTGAAGTTTGATATCCATCTTGAGGATGAGTAATTATTATTGTGCTATAGATTTGTATGTTAGTTTACTACACATGTTAGAATGTTATTTGCCGACATTGAGACTAGATTAAACCTTTTGTTACTATGTGTTTGGCTGTCAAATATAGCAAATGAACATGTTCAATGTTTTGTGCGAATAGGGTTTGGACAAACATCGTCGCCGTTGTGACCTTTTAGTGTACTACATAAAACACTATTTTCGTAAGTGGGTTTTGTGTAGTGCAAGTAAAATGTCACTCGGATCATTTTGTGAAGTAGGCAAGAAGCAGGGTCCCTCGGATCGGGTGAGCCGGCTTCCTCGATCTACTCTTTTGTCCGTATGCAAAAGGCTCACGGGAGCGGGGAAGCTATGGTTTTGCTGCTTTGGCCGCGTATGCATGACGCCAGCCAGGCACACGCGTTCGTAGCCAGCTCCGCGTGGATGCATGCATGATCGCACTGGATCCATTTTAGCTACGGACCAGGAGTAGATCATTGCTGCGTTTTGATCCTTATTTCTTTGGGTCATACGTTTTCCGGACGGAGGGAGTAGCTACATACCCGGCAAGGCAAGCAGGTAGCTAGCCAGGCCAGCTAGGGTTACACGCACGATCTAACAGACGCGCACATGCATATTCCATTTTACGTTCGGATTGCTGCGCGCGTTCCATCTTCGGGTCGTAGTCGATAGTACGTAGGGCCGGTCATACATACAACTCCTATCCATATAAGCTAAGCCTAAGCTAGCTACGTACCCAGCCAGGCAAGGCAAGCAGCTAGCCAGGCCAGGGTTACACGCACGATCCATCCATCTCGTGCCCTAGCTACTGCGTACCTAGCTAGCTCTGCGATGGCCGACGGCAAGCTCCTTCCTCCCGCCGGCTACGCCTTCGACCCAGCCGAGCACGAGCTGATCACCAAGTTCCTCCGCCCACGGATCGCCGCCGGACCGGACGGCTTCTTCGCCAGCCGCCTCATCCACGAGTTCGACGCCTACTCCGCCGCCCCCGGCGACCTCGTCGAGATGTATCAACACGCCAAAGGAACGGACAAGGGCGACGGGAAAGGGGGCGTGTGGTACTTCTTCACCCCGGCCAGTCGTCACAAGACCAAATGCGGCCGCGGCCGCGGGAGGCGGCAGCGTGCCGTGGCCGCCGCCGGCGAGGGTTACTATTGGCACTCGGAGAAGGGCGGGATCCCCGTGCTAGACAACCAAGGTAACCTCGTAGGCCATAGACGAAACCTCAGCTACGTCAAGAAGTTGCCGGGAGAGAAAGAGAGGATCAGGATCGGCTGGTGCATGGCCGAGTACAGCCTCCACGCCGACGACAAGCAAGACGACCTCGTGCTCTGCAAGGTCTGCGTTTCTCGTCACAGGAGCGAGACGACATACGACGAGGTAATCAATGCTCCCGGTTCTAGGAAAAGGAAGGCCGCCGACGTCCAACATCCGGAGGCTCCACGTCCCCAGACCCCACGCCGCCAGGAACCGCCGATCGTCCAACAACCTGGGATGCTTCACGAGTATGGGCGCTGGTTCATGTCCGACGAAGGCGAGATGATGTTGCCCCCCGGAGCAGTGGACGACGGCAGCGTGGATCCAGGCGGGTTCTTCACCGACGACATGCTTCAAGATTTTCCCGAGCTCCACGACGCTGTGGTGGCGCATGGGTTCTTCCCTGGCAACCTCGACGGCAAAGTCCAAGAAGGCACTGGCGCCGCAGAGGATGAAGACGACGTCTTCCGGTGCACGTTGGATGAGCTGCTCAGCTTCTGCGACGACACGGCTGTGGCATGCCCCACGCCAGCGCCAACTATTGTCTCCCCTGAGAGTGGATCGTTCCACCACGTGAGGGCCGAATGTACCTTGGAGGACTGCGAACTCTTCAGCCAGTAGATGATGCAGGATATAGAAGATTGTGTAGCTCAATGCTATAGCTAGTGTAGCTTTGATGTATGTCGTGAACAAGCAAGATATTGTTGATTGTATTGTGATGAACAAGGCAGCAATTCATGTGCCGCAGATTAATTGATTATTCTTTTGTTATATGTTGAGTTTCTCTGTTCTTAAGCTTGAAATCTTGACTAGTTAATAAAGCATGGATGATGAGATCAGCGCACTTTGATGCTCCATCATGCATGGTAGATGTAAGAAGATGTAGCTAGCATGATGCTTCTATAGTGTTTTGCTTATCCATTTTGTGAGTTAACCGTATGCATATACTCTCGTCCATCAGCACATGATAATTTTCTACTAAGCAGTTTTTGCCAGTTTCTCTGTATGTGCATACTCTCGAAATGTATAAACGTTGTTTGTTTGATTAATTATGTTCTTTTAGAAAAGGAGGATTATCCCCGGCCTCTGTATCAGAGTGATGCATGCAGCTTCTTTATTAAGCAAAGTGACCGAAAAGACTGCGTTCCAGAATAAGCTCGCTAAAAGCTAAAGAAAAATAGAAAAATATAATATGCCACAACCGGTGAAAATAGAACGAGATAACTAAATATATTCATGGAAGTCGTGGCAAAAAAAAACAATCTATTTTCGAGTGTTAATTGTTCTTTTTGCCTTGAATGTCATTCCCTGATGAAACCTGGCAGGCACTTAAAATATTTGTCATTCTTTGCCACCAACTATTTTTTTTAGATTTTACTGTTCATGGTGGTATTATAAGAGCTAAAGTTCGGATGGGCACTTACCAACACTTTTGTCATGAATGCAAGTGACATTGACATACATGTGGTTTTTTCCGAACATTTGGTTTCTTATTTGCATTTTTCGGATTTAGTATGAATTACTTATGAAGTTTTCAAATTGACGGTCAAGCGGTCAAAGGGCAAAAGCACAAGACGCCAAAGTGGGTTGGGCAAGACCATGTGTTTTCAGAAACTATGGGCAATTCTGACGAGGGGGACACAACTAAGGGTATAAATCCAATTATCCCATTTCATAAACACACATTGAACACTTTTTTGATATATGATGATTATTTTCTTAAATACATGATAATATTTTCAAGTTAATTTTTGTTATTTGATACATTCTATATTTAACTTCTAAATCACTCTGCATGCTAGCTTGCATCAAAACACGCTGATGGCATTATCCAATTTCTAGTTCATCAAGTATTTATTTCATTCTTAAGATAGAGAGACTGAATTAGTAGCCATTGCTAGCAAATAAACTAGCAACAGATCCATGTTTTTAGGCCAAGATTTGCCAATAACTAACTTTTTATATGATTTTTTGGCCAAACATGTCTCCTTTTGTTTTACAATTTTTTGCTATAATATATAGAAGGTTGGGAGATCTCAAGGTGGGTTGTGACACATCTGTACACCCTTAAAATATCTGTACATCCATGAATGGCATTCCCTGATGAAACCTGGTAGGCACTTAAAATATTTGTCATTCTTTGCCACCAACTATTCTTTTTTAGATTTTACCGTGACATCTGCAGCCAGGAGATGTTTCAGGATATAGAAGCTAGTGTAGCTCAATGGTCTACTTGCTAGTCTAGCTTTGATGTATGTGGTGATTAAGAAGCAAGATGTTGTTAATTGTACTGTGATGAACAAGGCAGCAATTTATGTGCAGATTAACTGATTATTATTATTTTATATGTTGACTTTCGATCTTCTTAAGCTTGAAGAAATCTTTACTAGTTAATAGAGCATGCATGGACGATGGGATCAGCCCTCTTTGATGCAGGCAATGGATTCGATGATGAAAAATAAAGCCTGGATGAACTATCATGCATGATGCTTGCGTAGTGCTAGGCCTTTCCATTTCGCTAGTTAACTCAATGCACTCTAGCTGTTAACAAAATTTTATCTAGGAGACGGTCTCGGTTGGCAAGGAAACCTAGCCCCCGCGTCGCTCCTCCCGCGGGCGACACGGGCGGCGCCGCCACCCCTTGCCGCTAGCCCTCCTCCTCCTCCCCTTCCCTGCCGCCGCCGGCCAGAGCCGCCGGGGCAAAGCCCCCCGCGGTGGCTGGCGGCGGGGGCCTTCTCCCCTCCTCGCGCTCGTGGCCTGCGGGAGCGGCCAGGCCAAGCGGAGGCGCCGGGGCGCGCGGATCCTGGCGGCGCGGCGGCAACGATCTTGACGGCGGTGGGCCCATGGCGCAGCTGCAGATGGGTCGACGCCGAGCTGTGTGGCGGCTGCGTGCGGGTCTCCTTGTGGCGGCGGCCTTCGTCGGCGGCGGGGCAGCACGTGCGTGGCATCCGGCGAGGGGTGGGGACGCGGCCACGGTGGCTTCTCGTGCGAGTACGTGGAGAAGAGGCCGCGGCGTGTGTCCTCGGGGAGGAGGGCTATCCTCGCCCAGATCCATCGGCGACATGGCGGCGAAGGTCGCAGTGGCCGGTCGGCGGTGGCGGAACTTGGCTGGTGGCAGCAGCGAGGTTCTGTCTGGATCCCGGGGCAGTGGCCCTGGAGGGTGGCAACTGGTGAAGCTAGGGCTTCCCGCGGCGGCATGGCGTGGTGCAGTCCCTGTCCAAGGCAGATCTGTGATGGCGATTTGCTTTGGATTGGTTCGGATCAGAGACGGTGACGAGCGCACGGGATCCTTCTCGGCGGCTCTCGCGGCTTGGCGAGGCGGGGTGGGAGCCCTCCTCCTAGGCTCCAGTGGTGGCACACTCAGGCAGTGGCCGGTGCGCCAGGGATCCCACGGTGGCACTGTTGCTGTGGTTGGTCACCGGATCTAGGCGGCTGGATCTGGGGCTTTGAAGGCGGTTGAGACGGTGCACAGGTTGTTGGGTGGATTTCTTGGGACGGATCTGGGTGAAAAACCTTGTCTTCGATTGATGGCCGGAGCCGGTGATGACGATGCCCTTATCACTGTTTCCTTCATAAAGGCATCATCGAGGTGAAGCTCCCAACTCCATTCAATACCTCCGGGGGAAACCCTAGATCAGCTGATCGGATGTTGGCAGCATTCATGTGTCGTAACCCCCTTTGGGGCGGCATTCTTGGAGGTGCACTCGGCTTCGCGGGACCAGCGGACTGCTTCTTTGGTGGAGCGGTGCTTCATCCTACACATTGATGGCGACGGATCTTGACGGCGTGGTGCAGTGCAGATTCGGAGTTCGATGTGGGAGGATGGACTCGCGCAGGAGGACGGCGTTGTCTCGCGTCGTGGTGGCGTCGATGGCAGAGAGACCCCGCACGGTAGATGCAACAGTACAGCTCTGAAGATGGACACATGGCAGGTGGCTACAGCGGCCTTATACCGGCAGGCGTCCTAGTTGAGGAGTGCGTTGGACTAGTAGGTGCCCATACCAGGCAGGCGTCCTGGTTGGGACCTCAGGTCTTAGATGTTTAGGTTTGGCTGCGATGTCTGTTTGGTATTACGCCCAAGCTATCAGCGCCCCTTCATCAATTGGATAGGTGTAGCGACAGTTGTATCTTAAACGATGGCTTTAGTCTTGCTGTTGTATGACTTTGTAAGGTCTTGTGAAAATAATTAATAAAGTGGCCGCATGCATCGTCCGGATGCAGAGGCCGGGGTCATCCTCCACTAGTGCAGAACCGGGCTTTAGTGCCGGTTCGTGACGGCCTTTAGTGCCGGTTGGAAAACCGGCACTAAAGAGTGGGGACTAAAGCCCCCCCCCCCTTTAGTACCGATTCGTCACGAACCGGCGCTAAAGTGCAAACACGTGGCACGAGCCAGGCCCGTGTGCGTGTAACACCAACCGGTACTAAATGTTTGGGTGTTTTTTTTTAATTTTTGCTTTAATTTTGTGTTTTCAATTTGGCTTTATTTTCCATTTAATTCTTTTTTGTTTGCTGGTATTTCACGATACTACAAATTGTACACGTTATGCATATATATTAAATAGATTTTCTCGTACGTAGAACCGCATATATATATATATATATATATATATATATATATATATATATATAT
Source organism: Triticum aestivum (assembly GCF_018294505.1). Lineage (NCBI taxonomy): Eukaryota > Viridiplantae > Streptophyta > Magnoliopsida > Poales > Poaceae > Triticum > Triticum aestivum. The sequence goes on along the minus strand of NC_057807.1, from coordinate 695,679,509 downwards.
CATCGAATGTCTCACAGCCAACACCATTAACTATTCACACATATACACATGTATATACATATACAATTTCTACTACATGTTGCCTTGGTGCCTTCGGAGCACGATGACAAGTGGTTCATGGGGCGGTAGCGGGTAATAGTATTCTCCTTTCGGATCTATGACCTGGTCGAGCAAAAATCCGGCTATTTCCTCTTGAAGTGCTTGTATGCGGTCCGATGGTAGGAGCTTATCCTGCACCGATCTAAACTGTTAAGAAGGAGATCAATATGCATGTGTGTTAGTTGTGTGACTAGATATCGATAATGGTGTGAATAGTGTTCTGACAAAAACGTACCCAGTCCTGTCTATCAGATCTGCTCCTTTCGCACGTCATCATGCGAATGTTCTCGCACACGTAGTATGCACACAGATTATTCCCTTTCGCCTGCCTCAGGGCCTTTAAGAGAATGGAATTGAATCAGATAATGATATTGAAACAAGAATTAAAGAGATGGTAGCTAGCTAGTACTACTTAATTACTTACCTTGGGTCGATGCCAAAACAACTTTTTTGGCCACGTGCCTGGAGTCACCTTGATGAACTTTGCCCATGCCCTGCCCGCCGGCAAAGAAAAGTAATAAAGGGGTTATTAAATAGTTCATATCAGGAACTAATTAATAGTTAATAATGATTGAAATTACCTGTTGACTATCCCCTTCACGATGGTGTAGTCTGTATCTTCTTTAGTTAGTGAGTCCAGTAATTCAACTTTTCCTTCCTCAACTTTAATGTCTAACAAGACCCAGTGCCAACTGCATACGCACACGTTTGCATGTCTTAATTAAGCGGGCATGTGCATAAAATTAATCAACTACCGTAAACCGTATACACTTAATTATTAACATCTAGCTAGCTAGTAAGCAAAAACAGAATTTGTAGTACAAGACAGTGTGACTCACGGGAAGTTGTAAGGAAGTAGTATATCTTCATTGGTATTGAGGCGCTTCAAGAACTCTAGCATGCTTTCTTCTACATCATCTCGACAACATTCAATCTGCCATATGTCCTGATTAATGGTATTTGGGTCAATGAACCCAACGCCATAGCGTCCAGCTTTTTTCATTTCATACATCTTCATCCTGCATATAATACCACAGAAAAAGAATATAGTGAGGATAATTACATGTAATGATTGATCAAAATTATCACTACATAACTAGCTTGAGACTTAAATTACAGAAAGAAATCACTTACAGACAATAGCAACTGACGATAGACTTGTCGAGTGCGTCTTGATTAAATAACTGAAATAGTTCTGGATACTCAATGGCCAGAGCTTTCTCATGGTAATAATGCTCATGCTTGACATTCACCATGAGGGACTCTCGATTGGAAATCTTGGTAATGTTCATGTACCATTGATGCAATTGATACATTCTCGTTGGGAGGTCCTTGACCTTGTCTGGATGGACCAAAGGTTTGCCCCGGACATATTGCCATGCTATTTCCGATTCTTTAAGCGCAGACATGGGCTCGATTTCGAGGAGTTGTCCAACAGAGATATTGAGCATTTGAGCCTGCATTATATGATCCTCTGTTATTACCACATCGCCATGCTGGGGAACGCTAACGGTTTGCCCACAATAATATTTGGCGCGCGTACTACTCCTCTCATGTGTTGTTGGCACAACAAGCGGGGGGATCGCTTGCGCCGCCTGTTCTCCCAACTGGGGAACGGTTTTCCCGCATTTTTTGCCAGCTGCTTTTTGGCTCGAGCTTGAGCTCGCTTCCTTCTGTAGTCGTGCTCGATGTGCCTTCCTGATTTGGCGCTCATAGTCCGAGTCAACAGGCTTGGGAGCTGGTTCTCTAGCCATACGAATGAAGTGGTCAATTACTTTCTCAGGCACTTTCTCCTTTGGCGGCGGTGCCGGTTTCGGTCCAAAATGGGCGTCCACTTGGGCTTGCACTATGGTTGTGTTTTGCTCCTTAGTCATGTCGTAAGGCCTCTGAGGAAGAGGAGCGAGGCTTGGACCATATTTATATCGCTTGCCTTCGCCTGTACTTCCTGAACTACCTCGACTCGTACCGCTACGCACCAAAGCTGCGGGATGTCTCTTCTGCGATTGCTGAGACGGCGGAGACGGCTGACGTGGAGTTGGACCAGGAGAAGTGGCCTGACGATGTGCCAGACTTGAAGCAGGAGGTGTGGCCTGACACGGTGCCGGACTTGCAACCGGAGAAGTGGCATGACGCTGTGCCGGGCTTGAAACCGGAGGAGTCAGCTCACGCGTTCGGGGACTTGGAGGAGGTGGCGGACTTCGAGGAGGAGTCGTCTCACGCGTTCGTGGACTTGGAGGAGCGGGAGTCTGCTGACTCGGTGGCGGACTTCGAGGAGTCGGCAGACGACGCGGTGTCGGTGGACTTCGAAAGATTATGCAATCCTTTCTCCATAGGATGATACGATGTATGGCCTCTCCGAGTGTGCGCTCGTCTTCACCTCCAGGAATGTCAAGCGTTAGCCCCGAATATGGGTCCACCACTTCATCAACCATGACACGAGCATAGCCCTCTGGAATCGGGATGCAATGGTAGGTTGCTTCGGGGGTAACTGGAAAAGCAACGCCGTCCGCCACCTTCATGGATATGTTCTTCATTTTGGAGTGTAGCTCGCAGTTAGTGTTCTCTATGATGTCATCCACAGGGTATTTATCCAGCAGTGTGTCGCCCGGGGCAGAACCAACGCTGCTTCTCGGCATGGATGGGACGGTGCTATCCAATGCTGGACGATCATCCGCTTGCTGCTGCCGCTGCTGAGACCCCCTTTCCTGGCTAAGTGAGTCGATCTGCTGCTGCTGCTGCTGGAATTTGAGTGCCAGGTCCGCGTGCCTTGCTTCTAGGCCTTGAAGGCGTTCTGCGTCCTGCTTCCTCTGCTCCTCCTCCAGCTTCCTCTTCTTCTCCTCCTCCATCTTCTTTCTTGCACGGGACCTGTAGTCGTCATTCCAGTCCGAAAAGCCCTCATACCAGGGAATAACACCCATGCCTCGTGTTCTTCCCGGGTGTTCAGGATTTCCCAGGGCGCGCGTAAGCTCGTCGTTCTCTCTGTTGGGCGTGAACACCCCCGCTCGAGCTTCTTCTATTGCGTCAATTATCTTTTGTTCGGCTCCTTTTAGACTTGCCTTCTTCGAAACCATGCCTGTCTTCGGGTCCAACGCCCCCCCATGCGCATAGAACCAAGTTCTGCACCTGGGGGGCCAGTGCCGGGTAACCGGAGTGACCCCTGCATCCTCCATCTCTTGCTCAGACTTATCCCACTTAGGCAATGCCACCGCGTAGCCACCTGGACCCAGCCTATGGAACTGCGTCTTTCTTGCGGCATTTGCCTTGTTTTTCATCGACCGTTCCTTAGATATTTCTGAATCCTTGAAGGTCACGAAATCGTCCCAATGTTCTCTTTGCTTCTCCAGTGTTCCCTTGAAATCTGGAGTCTTCCTTTCATTAGCGAGGTAGTTGGCCCATACAGTTTTCTTGTGGGTGTTGAATGCAATTGCCATCTTCTTAAGAGCAGCGGCATTGACTTTGTCCACATCTGCTTTAGTGAAATGATCTGGTAGGGTGAAATGTTCCATCAGAGATTTCACCAGGTCTTCTTTGGCTCTGCCATCGACCCAAGTAACACCTGGACATTTAGTCTTTGGCTCTTTCCATTCTTGAATGGAGATCGGGAGTTTGTCCTTCACAAGAACTCCGCACTGACGAGTCCACTTGTTCGCAATGTTCTTAGGCGTGAGGGGTTCGCCACTAGGTTTGATGGATTCGATGTGGTACTTTACACCATCCTTCAACAATCTGCCCGGGCCTCGCTTTGTCTTGCTGTCTGTAGAAGCAGATTTGCTCGATCCGGAGGGCTGAAAGAAGAAAGATCGATTCGTTAATATATCTTCAATAAAAAAACATGTGATGATCACCATGATGCATGCTTATATAAATATACCTCGCCGGTAGTGTTTGTTATTTGAAGATCAGCATTGTCTGTGTCATCACAAACATTGTCTGTGTCATAATCATAATCATAGTTCATGACTTCATCAGCCCGGTCGTTGAGATCGAATATCTTTTCATCACCCTCTCCGGTATTGTTAAGATATTGGGAGCCGTCATCTGCTTCATTCAGATCATCTAGCCTATGAGGGCTGCGTATGATGTCGAACAATTCCTCTTCTCTCTCTCTGCCGGTATTGTCCGCCATAGCTTTTACTTTAATAATAATACAGAAGAAATATAAAACAATTTAGTATTCATATTACAATGCATGGATGCAATTAATCAATAAGAAAAATCTGAATCTCGAATACATCCTCTCGAATATATAATCTTGAATACATCATCGTCTTAATATATATAATCTCGAATACGTCGTCTCTAATACTATATATCGAATACATCACTGGCTAGGTACCTAATAAAGATCGAGTACTACAGAAGAATCTAGGGCGCCACTCGCGGTTCCTGGGGCGCGGGCGGTGCACACCCAAAGAGAAGGAACCATCACAGGATCATATCTCCGGTCATCTGCCCAAAGAACCCGCCAAGTAGTGGAGAACCTGACGTCGTCCATAGCAGCCATGTAGCGATGGACGTGCTCATCTTCCTCCCTGACACGACGACGCACCACCTCCGGCGGGGTCGGCTACCTCTGCACCGAATGTGGCCCACGCGAACGCCACCAAAGAAGATCAGGGTCGACGACGGGACCCGAGGTCGGGTTCCTCACCAAGAGGCGCGCCCCTCCAGGTAGCACCTCCCAGTGCCAGCCCGGCGGAGCCCAGTCCCGGACATGGGTCCCCTGAAGCATGACGTCGTCGCGAACGAGTCGACGGCGAGGATGCGGGCCGGGCATATCGTCGAGAACAAATACTATATGCCCGCAAAAAGTAACATTTTTTAAATGATTGAATTGTGATAACTAAAATTCTATATATATGCAAATTCTAACAATTTGACATTAATCTAATTCATCTAACTAAAACTAATTCTAAAATTTCATGATTATATAACTAACATTTCCATAACAATTCTAATATTTATATAACTAAAAACAGAAAAATTGCTAACATTTCTATAAATATTTCTATAACTAAAAAACGGAAAACATTTATAACATTTCTATAAAACTAACATTTCTAATATTTATATAACTAAAAAACAGAATAATTTCTAACATTTCTATAACTAAAAAACAGAAAAATTTATAACAAACAAACTAATGTGTGTAGTGTGTGTGTGT